>NC_056743.1:1831258475-1831450975 GCF_019279795.1 Protopterus annectens | reverse complement strand
GTACCCCTTACAAGTGGTGAAGAGATGTGTAACGTACCTTGTGATGGCAGCAGTTATAGTTCAGGACTGACTCTGTCTGACACACACACAGTGCACACAGCCAATAAATGGTTAGATTCAGGTTGTGTGGGTTGGCTGGCATCATTTTTACTAATATGTATGTGGGTTGGAGCAAGGTGTCAGTCCCTAGGGCCCCAGGTTGTTAGTGCATGTGCTATGCATTGTCTCTTGGCCAAGGCCAGGACATACTGGGCACACCTATGTCTGTCTACAGGGACAAACTCAGTTGTTTCCTGCTCAGAGTACCCCTGTGGGTGTGGCTGTGGTGACATAGGCACTGGTGGGGGTCTGTGTATCCCTTCCACTGCTGATCCTGCTGCAGCTGTTTCTGCAGGCTCATATTGTGTAGTATGGCACATACTGTGAACATGTGTACACATGTGACTGGAGAGTACTGCAGGGCTCCACCAGATATATCTAGGCACCTGGACTTTGACCTCAGCAGCCCAAACACATGCACTATGATGTTCCTAGTTTGTATGTGTGCCTCATTATGGCATTCTTCAGTGGGTGTGGGAGCATTACTGATGGGTGTCATCATCCACAATTCCAGTGTGTAGCCATCATCCCCCAGTAAATGGCCATGTAGGATGTTTCCCCCTAGCAAACATCTGGTATAGCTGTAATGCATGCCATATATGGGAGTTGTAATAACTGCCAGGGATGCCAGCACACACATTCATGATAATGCCCTGGGCATTGCACATGACCTGGCAGTTGATGGAGTGATACCCCTTGTGGTTGACATAGATTCTAGTCTCTTCAATGGGTGGTGTCTTGATGTGTACATAAGTGCAATCTATGGCACCCAGTACCTCAGGGTAGTGTGCTGCATGGTAGAAGTGCTGCATACTGCTGGCCATCACCTCAGGGATGAGAGGAAAATAAATGTGCTCACTGGCTTGTGGTAGTATGGCATCCAGTTGCTGCAGGAGGACCCTGGATGCTGATGCCTGTGGGACCCCCTATCATGTCCCCAGTTGGTGTCTGGAATGTACCTACATCCTAACAGCTAGTTTGTTTCCACTGGGATGAGTTCCCCTCTGTTGACTCTGGGTCTGAGTTGAGGTCGGCAGAGCTCAGTCAGTTCTTATAGTATGTCCCTGTCCATCCTGTACACTCTACAATCTCTAGCTCATGTAATCCCTGGATGGTTACCTTGGGCCTGAACACTCTTTTCCTTCTCAGTCTAGGCCTATGGTCATCATCATCAGCAGCAGCATTGCCTTCAGCATCTAACACATACATTTGCAGGAGACCTGCAGCAGCCCCTAGCATTTTTGCAGTTAAAAGTCCCAAGTCTGTACTCCACTGGTGCAGAGTATGGGGGTGAAATTAGATTGTAGGGCTTCTGCAACCTTTATAGTGCTCAGCTGTAGGTACAGACTTTGTGACTGGCTACCTATGATTCACTCCTCCTGCCAAGTACATCATTAAGGATTGTTAATGGCCTTAGTTTAATTGGAACAGGGGCCTTCAGTTATTATGATATCACGGACTTTCTTAGCCAATTTTTTTACAGCCTTCTTCACTAAGCACTGCGGCACACTGTGCAAACACACACCACAAAGGTAAACAGTGTTCAGAACTCAGTGTACACACCTCCATGAAAGGTCACACTGAGCACAGTGGCATACTGCAAAAACACATACAAACCTGATGAAACATGCGCCCCGAAAGTAAACATAGCTTAGGTGACACTATACACAACCCCCTGCTGAGCACAGCACTGCACAAATAGGTGCCACTGAGCTCCAATGAGCTTACAAGTCCTCAGACACACCCCCCTTTGATGTCAGCTACCTCTTCTGTGGACACCAACATGATTCTTTGCCTACAAAGATGAGATATGTGAACACAGATACCCATTTGTGCTATTCAGCAACCTCAACTCATTTGTATAGGGATTCATGCACACAACCTGGAAACAACACAGTACCAGGCACTGCCTCCATAGCAACACAGCCATTCCACCATTGTACATACTCCATGATGGGGCCTATAATACATTATTGTCACATAATAATAACTTTGGTTTTTACACTATTTTTTTCTCATAACAGTATGTCTGTGCTGCCACACAAACATACCCAGATTAAAAAAAATAAAATTATTTTACATTCATTTCTATACAGTTTTGGACATATGGTGGATAGTTTTGCACATTTATGTCTCTACTATACTATTTCTGATCATCTACATGCCTTTTTATAGCCCCTGTTGTTATTTTTGCATCCTGTACACATTCCGTGTACACTACAGACTCCAACACAGGGTCTGCAGGACTCCCTATCTGCTTCCTGGATCACTCAACCTCACTCATTTGCATGCAATTTATCTGCTTATCAGGTAATTTACATGCCAAGATACTTCTCTGTTGGCACATTTGTGTGCGCCACTCAGCTCTGTTTACTGGATCACACACCTGATTACTTTTGTGTAAGCAGTGTGCCACTATGCCTACATGCAAAATAAGTCCATGTAGGCTTTATTAATTCCCCTCAATGTCTTTCACAATATAGGATCCTGTCTTATACTATAACATAAGGGCCCTAGAGTAGTTAGTTGGTTGATCATCCTGATCCAGCTCTTGGTGAGAGGAGTTATTACCATTCAAAACACCTTGAGGCATTTCACTGTTTGAAATAATGTAGCCAGTGCTGGGGGATATCGAGGCCTATCCCTAAAAGGGGACAGTATCTCTTTCCTCACCCTTTTGAGATCTCATGAAAGAAAGATCTAACCAGGGAGGCCGCTTTAATTAATTACCTCACTTGATTCAGTTATTCTATTAAAGAAATGGTATAAAAGTAAGTTCTGGCTATCACTGTTTCATTCTGAAGAATTCTGTGTTTTACTGCAGATGAAAAGCTACTTGTGAATTAAAGGATTTATTCTTTTTTTGCTCATGGTGTTTTTGGGTTATTATTAACTAGAAGCTTTCTTTCTGGAGTTGGTTACTGCTTTTACCAGGTAGACTGTATATTTTAGCTTTAGTTCTGGGTGTTTGAATTTTTCCACCTTTGGATCCTGCCTTGTTACTGGTTCATTTGAAATATCAAATAGAACCATCAAAAAATGCACATTGCCCAGCAGAAATATCCAAAAGTCTTTTAATAAGAATTCAGTAAAAAAGTAAAACGTTTGAGCACTTTAGTCTTACTAGATGTCAGACTACATCAGAAGGTAATCATTTCAGTATTCTGAGTTCAGTGTTATAACATAAGGGCTGTCTAGCCTCAGCAACATTTTATAACATTGTGTATGTGCCAGTAATGTGATGTAATGTATTGAAACATTGTGTATGTGCCAGTAATGTGATGGAGTGCATTGTAACATTCCTTCAGATTCTCAAAAGCTTGCACGGAGTGCAAGATGAGTGCAGGAGCTCACGCAGGCAATATGTCTGCCGTGCGATCCAGGAACAGCCGGCAGGGATGTACACGAGAGCTCCAGCACTAATCTTGCATGGACTAAGCCCTGGTATGCAGGAGAAATCCATGCAAATGAGGTGATTTTGCAATCCAGGAAGCTTGCAATAGTCCGTGCAAGTCTAGTGCAATCTGTAGAAATGTACTCGGTTAGTAACCAAGTACATTTCTGCAAATTCCAAAACGGAGCTATGACAGCTCCAAATAAAGGCTGCATATCATTGAGGAAGCATGCCAATGGTCAAGTATAAGGCCATTGGCATTGAAAACTGTTTAAAAAATAAGAAAATCAACTTTTATTTTAAGCATAGGGCAGTGGTGCTCAAACGGGATCGGGGGGGGGGGGAATAAGAAAATAAACTTAAAATGAGCATTCTAACTAAAAGCAGTATTCTGCCATGCAAGTCAGTGGCAGGCATAAGACAACCTAGCCAGTGAGTAATGGCTGCTAAGGGGGAAGGCTCAGTGTGGGACATGTAACTATGCATTAGCAGGCAATCCTAAATCCTTTGCAAATGAGGAGAAGGATAGTGAATCCCAGATTTCCCCAAGGTGTGAGGCAGGTCCCAGGAGTGTAAGAGTATAAATCACTGGGTGGAAGACTAGGATATAGGTGACATCATGGGGGGGTTGTCAGGCATACTGTAAGTGGATTGGAGCCTTGTGGCTCGGGATTTCTCCTAGCTTAGCACAGCTAAGCTAGAGGTGTGTCCAAACTGCCTAGCACTCTTTATAAAGTGTAAGCGGGTGCGTGCACCATGCACAGGGTTTTACAGGAAGAAAAAGGAAGTTAAATCAGGAAATAGCAGCTCTGTGTACATTTGAGCACTCCATTTGTGTGGCGCTCACACGGGTGGCACAGGGAGGCAATGGGAAGGGAAAACAGCAGTAGGAAGGTGATTAAGGAGAACTAGCTTAGTTGCCAGGTGAAATGTATCAGAATCAGCCAATTACACAGACAGCAGACCAGCCCAGCCCAGAACACTACTATAAACTAAACAAACACCTCCCCCTCTGTTTTTTCTACACTCTACACCACCTGTGTATGCAAGCTGGGAACATTTTAACAAACAAACTTACAAAATGAGAAGGGCTGCAGTAGGCAACATAGAACAACATGTGCAAGAGGCTGAGGGTGGTGAGGATGTGAATGCTGCCGAACAACCCACAGTGAGGAGACAGAGAAGAGTGTACAGACCCAGGGTAATCTACCAGGGGTTACATGAGCTGGAGATAATGGAGCACTATAGGGTGGACTGAGACCTCCTACAGCAAATTGTTGAGCTGTGCCGGCCACACCTGACAAACTAAACTGGCCGAGGGGAACCCATCCCAGTGGATACTAAGGTATGTGTAGGCCTAGGTATACTAGCCACAGGTACCTCTCAAAGCACAACTGGGGATATCATGGGGATCTCACAGGCATCAGCATCCAGAGTATTCCACCAGTTCCTGGATGCCATGGCAGCACATGCCAGTGAGCATGTATATTTCCTCAACACACGTGAGGTGTTGACCAGCAATATGTGTCTCTTCCACCAAACAGCTGAATACCCTGGGGTAGTGGGTGCTATAGACTGCACATACATATGCATCAAAGTACCACCCAGTGAGCAGGGTAGGGTCTACATCAACCGCAGGGGAATCCCCTCCATCAACTGCCAGGTTGTATGTGATACCCAGGGCATTATAATGAATGTGTGTGCTGGCTGCCCTGGAAGCTATAATGATTCACACATATGACATCTGATGCAGCTGTACCACAGATTTGCCAATGTGGACATCCCCTACGGTCACCTAGTGGGGGATGCTGGGTACCCACTGGAGCCATGGCTGATGACACCCATCAGAAATGCACACACCTGAACAACAACGCCATTATGAGGCACATGCACAGGCCAGACATATAATAGAGCATGTGTTTGGGATGCTCAGGTCATGGTTCCAGTGTCTGGACACATCCAGTGAAGCCTTGCTGTATTCACCAGCTACATGTACCCAAATTGATATGGTATGAGCTATGCTATACAATATGATCCTGCGGAAACAGCTGCAGCAGGAACAGCATGGGGCGGGGCCACAAAACTCCCCACCAATATCAAGGCTTGTACAGGCACAGAGTGACTCAGAGGAGGAACAACCTGAGCCTTCCCCAGTAGGCAGAAGGAGGCATGCCCAGTATGAACTGCCCTTGGCAAAGAGGCAACGCATAGCATATGCACTGACACTGTAGGGACCCAGGGAATGACACCTCTCTCTGACTCGCACAGACAGTAAAAGAGATGTCAAACATGACACTACCTTTGCTCAACCATGTATACGGAGTGTACTATATGCATCCAACATAGGCAGACCTCCAGAAATATCCTCAAGTCTGACACACCCTCAAGGTAAGTCAATCAACCTACCAATTGCCAAATGGAGTAGAATGTGTTGTTACCTGCAGCTATGGTATGGATGTGAGCATGCAAGGGAATTGGTTGGGTGAATGTTATGTCAGCAGACAGTAAACAGTAGAATACAACCACGTTGAGAAAATCTTTTAATACAAAAAGCATATTTAGCATTGAGGAAGGGTGTAGAGCTGAAAGCTTTGCTGCTGCTTTTTGTATTAAAAGTTTTTTCTCAACATGGTTGTATTATACTGTTGCTTTTTTGTTTCCAGTACTACAGTGGGTGCTTGTTTTGGAGCAGACAGTAGACACCCATAGTGGCACCATGACATCTGTAACACATACTGGAGTCACCATAGTAGCTAGTACTACACAGGGTGACAAAACCCACTGCAGGAAATGGTCTGAACAACATGTGTGTCCATAAGACCCACACATGCCAGTCAGGAAGGTGCACATACCCAACAACAGTTTCAGCCAGCAGGACAGGTGTAGACAAACACAAACAAATGCTACACTATGGCCTCTGAATGAGCCCTATGGGTAACCCCTCCCCCAGGCCTACACAGACGGATTACAGCAGGCCAGGCAGCTGGATGTAAGTTGTGAAGGCTAGGAAATCAGAAACTAATATGTAGGTAATTAAAGCTAAGATTTGTAGTACACTGGTATGCCTCTAGCCGGCATGATAGGTAAGACTACAGACAGAAATGAAGTACCTGACATACCAGTACAGTCCTAGCAAATGTGTACAAGTGTCAGGTGCGTCCTCCATCCTACGTACACTTATAGTAACAGTCAGGTGTGCCCTCCTCACTCCTGTGTAAAAATGTAGAAACAGTCAGGTGTCACCCCCCCCCCACTATGCAGACATGTAGCAGCAGTCAATGCTAAATGACTGATGGATACCCTGCAGACACAGCATGTGACCTGTTGGTGTACAACACAAAGGTCAGCACTGCAGTACAAACTACCTGGACTTGATCCACACATGCAATATAGATGGCCATGCTCACACACTTAGAAGAATGAAGGCAATATCAGTCAACAACATACTGAAAGGTCATACTTAGCATGCTCACACACTTAAACACATTAAGACTATGTATGTAAACACCAGTGGCCCAGACATATCTGGCAGTCGCAGTTCTTAGTGCAGACACATGTCAGTATGCACCACTCCTGCACAGTGGATAGGAATACAGACACATATGTAAGGACAACACACTATAATAAACCATAGGTAGACGGACATAGATGTGTGGAAGAGGGTGACTGTGACAAGGGGCCATCCAGGCCTGTCCCATGCAGCACACAACCAAAGGGCCCCAAACACATGAGGTGCAGATGTCACTCACTGCAGATACTAGCCGCCAGTATCTGTCAGCATGACAGACTATGTGGTGCATATGCCAGCTGTGCAACATGACTGTACAAGGAAGTAGTCATCTAGTAGCTGTATACACGTACCTGTGACATATGACCCAGTGTGTGCCCGCATGTGGCATGTCAACCCCTACATGAATGGGTTTTGACCCATGCACAAACTGCCCTCCCCATTGCAGTATTATGGCAAGCCTGCTGAGGTCATCCAATGTGAAATACACCTTTGGGAGAGCTGTAGCTCAGTAATCTTCATGGCACATCCCATAACTGCATACTGTTGTAGTGATAAACTAGTTAGGCAGTAGGTTCCAATCCCAGACTTGGCAATTGTATGAGTGTGTGTTTGTGTGTGTGTCTGTCTGTCTCTGACTGTAGAGGGAAAAATGCTTTTCAGGCTACTCACACTCTGTACAATTCATATACTCAGTTTTGGCAAGGCTGCTGATGTCACTCACCTAGAAATATACCTCTGGGAAAATCAAAACCCAGTAATCTCTGTAGTGCATCCTGTAGCTGCATACTGCTGTAGTGTGATAAAGTAGTTATGTAGGTGTACTAACCCCAGACCTGGCAACTGTGTGTTTGTGTGACTGAGTAAAGAGCAATGCTTTTTAGGCTGCTCATACTCTGTACACATCATAGACTCATCTTAGGCAAGGCTGCTGATGTCACTCGCTTAGACATACACTTCTGGGAAGTGTGTAGCCTAGTAATCTCCATAGGGTGTCCTGTAACTGTGTACTGCTGTAGTGTGATAATGTAGCTAGGTAGATATTCCAAACTCAGACTTGGCAAGTGTGTGTGTGTGTGAATCTGTGCTTCTCCGCCTGTCTTTGACTGAGTAGAGAACAATGCTTTTTAGGGTACTCACACTCCTTAGAATTCATATACTCAACTTTGGCAAGGCTGCTGATGTCACCCACCTAGAAGTACACCTCTGGGAAGGTTGTAGCTCAGTAATCTCTGTAGTGCGTCCTGTAACTGTGTACTGCTGTAGTGTGATTAATAACTGTGGTAGGGTTCCATCTCCACCCATGGCAGTTCTGGATGTTTTGTGTGTGTTTCAATGTCTGTGTATGGAGCAATGTTTTATAGGCTACTCACTCACAATACATTTCAAATGCCCTACTTTGGAAATCCAGCTGATGTTATTCATTGTGAAATATAACTATGTTGTAAACATTTAGACATTAATATATTTACTCACACACATACATCTACATGTTGGAATACATTCTCTGTACTGTTGAATGACTGGGCTGCATGATATGTTTGTGAATACGTCAAGGATATGTATACATGAGATGGCTTAGTGGTAAATCACTTTGGCTATGGTGTGCAGGGTCCTGGGTTTGATTCTCGCAGAAGCTGCTTATTTTGTTGCTAGGCAGAACAAAGGCCAATGGATACAGTGTGATTAAGGCACTTTTGAGCAGTTGTAAGCGGGTTTGCACTGGTTTGCGTGATGGTAAGCACTGTTAAGTTACAGTTACTGTTTCTTATACTCAGTTAGCTCCTGAATTGCTTAATCTAGGTAGGCATTGCTTAGCTCCACGCAAACAGGCTTAATCCCACCTACTGCTGCTTAAAAGTGCTTACACCCGCTTACCCCTGCGCTAATTCCTTTAAAAGAAAAGAAAAAGGGGTTGATAGGAAAGTGGTGAAGAAAGAGGCACAAAGAGGGAAAGACAGTAGAGAAAATAGGGATGTGCAGGAAGGGTGTAGGGAAGGTCCATAGCTGCCCATTTCTTCTACAGCAACAGCTGTGCATATACAATGTATTTGGAGGTGGATTTGGACACTCAAACCTCTGGTAGAGGGGTAAGGACAACAATAATTCATTGTGATGCCAATTAGACTAGATTACATGTGTCCAGTGGACATATGTGCAAAATGGACAGCGATGTATGGGGCGTGATTTTTTTGTGGGAACAGATTGCCCTTTTTTTAATTTTCCAGGTGGGAGTGGGATATTGGGGAGGGATACTAGGTATATTTGGGGAGGTAGTTTGGGTAGGATACCAGACAAGACACACAAGACGCATACAGGGCCAGTATATGACACATGTGGGGGGTAAACACCTTGGACTGGGAGTGGTGTTTGGAAGTTACAAGCCCATAAGCCCCAGACCGAAAACAGTGGGACTGATGTCCCCACCCATGGGCAGTCACCACTGCACCTTCATGGCCCCAAAGGTGGCTGTGCTCGGGGCTGTGTAGGAGGGGCAGGCTCGCCCTTTAATAGTGCCACTTGGCCCTCAAGCTGGCGTAGCCGGTCTCAATACTCCAGATCAAGCTCCCTACACACTGTGGCCCAGACCTGTCGATGGGTGATAGGTTCCCCTCTGCACCCGCTTTGGGGGGGGGGGCGATCCCCATCTTCTGCAGCAGTTCCACCTGAAGATGGCTCAGGGCCCACAGAGGAGGAGGTCTCAGGCTGGGCCCCAGATGTGCTGGTGCCCGGTGCCATGGCCAACTGAAGTGGGACAGGTGGGTCTGCTGGGACCGGCCTTCCCATATGAGCTGTGTTGTTGCAGGTTTATGACAGATATGGGTTAGTAACAGTCAACAACATCCAGGATTAGATATAACAGCATGCATAGGTATTCCCATTAACCCAAAATACCAGATTTAACACAGTTGCAGAGCAATCGGAACACATGCATATATGGAACAACAGTGGCCATTACAGGAGCATGCAGATTTCATGGATGGCAACAGGCCACCAATATGGGTGTATTTTAACATGGCACATGCATATAAACAAATGTGAATATTTATAAACCATTAGGACATATGTCCCAACAAAAGTTTGCAGTGCACACATACCACTTGAGGAGTGTCATTTTGTTATTTTGCACATATGGTAGGGGTGAGAGAGAGTTCAATTAACAACTAATATAGCCTTGTAGTTATCATAACATTCTTAGTCACTGCAGTGATCTTTCCCTTACATGTATTATTACACTACCCAATGGCCTTATATTGTACACTGGTATGTTTATAGATTATTATATATGTGACCTGTGTCTTACATACAGGCATGACAGGCTGCAGGTGTTAATGCAACATATGTTGAGAATTGCTGTCATACACTTTGGGTGAGGTCCTAGAATGACAGGTTTGTTTTCATATACATTCTCTGACTATGTACACGTTTGACTATCACTTATATGTCATTGACAGTTGCCTACATTTCTTGGATCATCACACTGAATTTTCAGGGGAACAGGGTACCAGACTGGTGATATGGGCCATTTATCTGGACATGCTGGACAGATTGGAACAGGTGTGGTGTATGAATATGCATACAAATTTCAATTTGAACATTCTAGCAAATTCTGTACAGTTGTGTGTAACTATGCATATGGCTTTCTATCTGAGCATTGTAACAAAATCTATACAGTTGTGGGGTATGATTATGCATACAATGTAGTAGCACTCCCAGGATTCAAACCCCTGTTGTGTGTCTCAAAAATTATAGCTAACATCACAGTACACTGTGCTATCAGAAAACTGATGGAAAGCTTTCAACTGTTTTCTATGTCTCCCTAACTTGTACAATATGACTGACCTCTTGATACTTCCAACATTGTTGTGCAGGACTTCATACACATTTTATCTGCATACCAGGGTGTGGGTGACACTACTTAGGATACAACAGTTCTATTTATAGTATGGAACAGATTGCCAACATATGAGAGAAGAATAAACAGAACCACTCCTGGGGTTATACCTTTATTCACAGACAATTACATATTTATTTATACTGGTACAACACTTTCTAAGGCTCTTATATTTATTTGTTATGATAGTACATGCAGACCGATTACTAACCTGCCTCATGATGCAGCCTTTGCAGCCTTGCATCATGGGCTTGCTGGTTTGCAGCCCACTCATCTGCAGCTGTCAGAGAAATGCAGTGATATTTAGCCATACCTATTCATAGTATACACAAGCTAGGCAATTTTTTACTACTTAGTAGAATGAGTACTTACTCAGTACTGGGGCAATGGGCATCTGCCAAGACCCCTGGATCCACTGTTCCAGTACTTCCCCCCTCTGCAGCTTCAGGTCAGCATGGTGGTGCCTGACCTGCTCACCAGTCCAGGGGATACCTGTGGCACTGGTGAGGTCACGGGCAAGACTGTCCCAGGCCTCCGTTTTATACTGCAAGCCCTGGTACTGGCCCTGCAGTAGTCTCTGCTCATGGTGTTTTACCAGGAGCCATAGCATGATTTTTGACTCCTGCATGCCCCAGTGGTGCGCTCTAAATTGAGTGCCTTCACCCACACCAGCTATTCTGCCTGCAGTAGGAAGTTGCAACCAGTTATGAGAAGTATTCCCACCTGTGGAGTTTAAATACGGCCAGTTTCCCACACTTTCCCATGATTGGCCAGTTTTGAAAAGGCTAAGCTATGGGCACACCTGCTTACATAAGGTTGGCACTGCTTAAAGAGGTATACCACTAGGCAGATTGAATTGGCTCACCTACACACTGCTTACACTTACTAACTTGAGCTGTGCTGCGGTTAGCATTGCTTAATAGTTAATTTGCACTATATTTGCCTTTGGCAATGATTTATTCTTCATTACAGGTTATATATGTGTCTAGTGTCCGTGATTCATGTGTACATACACTGTATGGGGACCTGGGGATTTCTACACTTTATTACAATAACACCTCAAATCTATGCTTACTGCAGTACTCCAGTTCACATATTTATGCAATGTAGCAGGTTATACCACTTCACACTGTACATAGATTCAGTTCACCTGTTTGGTTTAATTTTCCTGTGGTGAGGATTAGTTTGCTGATACCTTATTCATGTCTATTGCTATGATGGCTTAGTGGTTAACTACTGTGACTATAGTGTACAGGGTCCTGAGTTTAAGCCTTGCAGAGGCAGTTTCTTTTGTTGCTGGGCAGAATATGGGTCATTGGATACAGAGGTATTAAGGTGCTTTAAAGCAGTTGTAAGCAGGTTTGTGCGATGGTAAGCACTGCTAAACTCTGGTTACAGTTTCTTACACTCAGTTAGCTTCTACTTTGCCTAATCTGTATAGGCAATGCTTACCCCCATGCAAACTTACTTAAACATGCTTACTACTGCTTATTTGTGCTTAAACCTGCTTACTAGTGCCTTATTCATTATGACACTGACACTTCACATGTGCATTTAATGCAGTACTCCAGTTCACGTTTAAATGTTATTATGTAGGTTATATGGCAAAAAGATGTAAAAATATGTTCATATACAGATTTCCTATAGAAAATGATATGTGCTGCAGTGGGATTCAAACTGGGAATGCCTGTTCATTAAGCGGGTGCTCTAACCACTACACTATTGCATGCTGCTTCATTTGCATATTTATTCCTTGTTATTCTCTTCAGCCTTTTCAGCTGCTTTAACTGTAGCTAAGCGATGGGCACATCTGCACACCTATGGTTAGCTGTACTCGGGGTTTAAAAAAAATAAATAAGAGGGTCTCTTTGTTTTATTTAAATGTACTGTTGAACACATGGGGACTATTGGTGGGGATATGTGGACACCTATGAGTGGCCTTGCTCATTTATTTACACATTCTTCTGCTCTCCTTTGCAGGGGCATGTTTATTCTGAGAGCTCTGCTTTCAGACATGCCCCCTGCACTCGTCCACACTTTGTGTAGCATTAGGAGTTCAGGCAGCGCACCTTCATTAATATGCATGGCGCGTTGCCATCCTCCTCTTAAACTGCCTCTTCCGTGCAGGACTAGATTAGTCCTGCATGGAAGATTAGTAAATCCAGGGGATTGTCTATGCACCAGTGATGTGATACAATGCATTGTATAACCACATTTCTGTGGCATGCATACACTCTGACATTATGGCTATATCATAAGAGTACCATGACATGATTACTATGCAATGAAAACATTACTGTCTTAAGTCAAACGTTTGATGAAATTTCAGCAAATATGATGAAATGTCAGTGTTTTTCTGTGGTAAACATTTTCTGTTGTTATGCAACAGCGTTACAGCATCATCATTGCTCTGCAAATGCATTGGATCTGTGTAATGACATTGTCATGAAACAGCAATTTGATGATGTCATAGTGTGAAAGAACTCTGCCTAGACTGAATATGTATTCTAACATTAGTCCTGTTCTTAATTGTATTATGACATAAGCACAGTGGCAAAACAACACTTCTGAATTACTACTATCATACAACAGCCTGTAATATGGCATGATTACTCTTTGATGAAACTATTGTAACAAACCATCCATCTGACAAAATTAGCAGCAGTAATGTAAGATTAACAATGTGATGCAATGTCAAGGCAAAATCAGAAATGTACCTAATCACAATCACACTAGCATTAGTTCTTTGCTACATTCAGGTTCAGAGATCATAAGTACAGCAAAACAAAAGTCTGCCGTAAGCACTGTGATGTGACATTAGTCTACCTACAGCAGGAGTGTCCAACCCGCGGCCCGTGGGCCGCATGCGGCCCTCAGTGCTCTTCCATGCGGCCCGCGACCCTTAAATTTAAATTTAAATTTAATTTCACTTTTTTTCCGTGTGTTTACACGTCCGCGTAGTTTTGCTCTTCTGCGCATGTGCCAACTTTCTTTTTTTTACGTTTTTTTCATACCAGCGTCTTTCCGCTGGTATGCGATCCGAAAACACCGTCACATTTTTATATTACTGGTGAAGAAAAGCTGCAGGAAGGAGCGAGATCGTAGCGTAGAGAGAGGATTTATTATTTTTTAGTTTATTTCGTTGTGTACACACCGACTACACTACAACAAAGGTAAGTGAAGTATTTTGCTCCCTTAGAACTAGCTAGGTAAGGAAAATTAGTTAAAAACTTATTTATGCAGTGCTGACCAAAACTGTGAATCAATGGGGGAATTCTGCATGGACTAGTTTAGAGAAAGATCCTTTATTTACAGCTAGGTTGGGCTTTATGTGAGTGGAAGGGCACCAGTACTATTTAGTAATATACACTCTTTAATCTGTTAAATTGTTTAATCACACTTTTGTATTTTGTGTGTACAGCAAAGAACAAAACAATAATGCAGAATCAGGACATTTTCAGTAGTTGATGAGTAGCAATTTGGTGAGGTTGTATGATAATTTTATTTGTATTTGACCCATTAGTAGTGTTATGACTATGGCGAAATGAGAAAAGTCGGGTCAAGGAGGGCTGCAAAGTATTTGTAAGTGGTGAGAAAAATAATGGGACTTCACTACCTAAAATCAAAAATTATGAGCATGGTTAATGGAGAGACTTTGAGTAGTGCCACATAACACAGACTTTGGTTTAACTTTAGAGCTCTTAACTTATAAGGGCTTTTAGAAAGCAAAACAGAGTTTATTAAAATCAGTTTGTAGAGATTTACATTCCAAAGTACTCTGTGACAATTTTCAAGAGAAGGTGGCTATCAAAATAAAGGATGAGATAGGGTTGGGGTAGATCTTTAAGGAGAGTATTTATAATTGATAAAAATAGGATATGGTCAGCCAGCTCTGCTGTAAGAAAGTGTTGGCCCTGGGTATGTTACAAATGAATTAGGAACACCTGGTAATCCAGGCACTAGGATAACGAGATAGGATGGGATTCAGAATCAGTTGCAAGCTTGCCAGTCCTGAGGGCAGGGAGTTGGCTTAGTCATGCCATACGAATGAGCTTTAGTATGAGACTTAGAAGTGAAGTAGGGATTCTGGAGGATATGAGTCTGCCAAGGTGTATACAAATGAGTATTGCAAGTGTACAAGAGCATTCACCCATAGGGGTTCAGCATGACAGGCATTGTATGGTGAGAGGATTGTAAGTTTGAAAGAGCATGCACCCATATGGACTCAGCATGGCAGGCATTGTACTGTGAGAGTATTGCAAGTGTGCAGGAGCATGCACCCATATGGACTCAGCATGGCAGGCATTGTATTATGAGAGTATTGTAAGTGTGCAAGAGCATGCACCCATATGGGCTCAGCATGGCAGGCATTGTATGGTGAGAGTATTGTAAGTGTGCAAGAACATGCACCCATATGGGCTCAGCATGGCAGGCATTGTACTGTGAGAGTATTGTAAGTGGGCAAGAGCATGCACCCATATGGACTCAGCATGGCAGGCATTGTACTGTGAGAGTATTGTAAGTGTGCAAGAGCATGCACCTATATGGCCTCAGCATGGCAGGCATTGTACTGTGAGAGTATTGTAAGTGGGCAAGAGCATGCACCCATATGGACTCAGCATGGCAGGCATTGTACTGTGAGAGTATTGTAAGTGTGCAAGAGCATGCACCTATATGGCCTCAGCATGGCAGGCATTGTACTGTGAGAGTATTGTAAGTGGGCAAGAGCATGCACCCATATGGGCTCAGCATGGCAGGCATTGTACGGTGAGAACATTGTAAGTGTGAAGGAGCATGCACCCACATGGACTCAGCATGGCAGGCATTGTACTGTGAGAGTATTGTAAGTGGGCAAGAGCATGCACCCATATGGGCTCAGCATGGCAGGCATTGTACGGTGAGAACATTGTAAGTGTGAAGGAGCATGCACCCACATGGACTCAGCATGGCAGGCATTGTATGGTGAGAGTATTGTAAGTGTGCAAGAGCATGTACCCATATGTGCTTAGCATGGCAGGCATTGTACGGTGTTGCCTATCAGTGTAGTGTTGTGGTGAAATATAGCTCCAGAATGTTCTGTGTCTTTGGTTTCACATTGTTTTAAGTAAGATATTTTGGTTCACAGAAGGCATGACACAAATTGTGTAAAGTAAGGGGTAACTGATTGCTTTTACAGATAGTAGTTGCACAGTGAACAAAGACCACTGAGATACCAATACATAGCTGTTTGTTACATGTACTGAAAATGATTGATTTGGCTAACTAACTGCTGAAAGCCATGTATATACAGAGCATGGCAGTGCCCTACCTACAGCAAGTAAATAAGAATGTGTGAAAAGAAGGAACAAAATAAAGCAGAGCTGTATACTTGTACAGATGGAACTACCTTTCCTTAAGTCTGTCTATTTTTGTACACTGCAACAGGTGTTCTGTCACCTGCCCTTTCTTTTATTAAATACTTAAATTGGTGTGTTTTATTTCATTTATTTGCAGAATTAAGGTACCCTCTGGGGAAGACCAGCTAAACTAGAGTGGAGTGCATGTGTTTCAGACCTGTCTTTGACTGTTAGAAACCAAATGATTATTACATCATGTTAAAGTTAATTACTATGAGAGTGAAATGGTTAACACTCTGTGATTAAAGCAATATGCAATACGTGTAACATCTCTAGGAGCAGATTTAAGGGGTGCAATTATGTTTCGCAGCAAGAGGACAGCGGTTACTGGTCTAGTTGATGTGCACAGTGAGATATGTAGTTTTTCTATGCAAGTCTGTAGGCTAGAAAAATAGTACATTTTATTTGTATAGTAAGAAGGGAAAAAAGCAGTTTATAGATAGACAAAACTTATACACAGCGAAACACGATAAACTAGTTCACTAAATGTTTGCACTTACACTTAATTATGAGAAAAGAAAAATGCAAACAGGAACGGAATAATCATATTCATGTGCAGTTGTTACACATTACTGATGTGTTGATTAGATAAACTAGTTTTAGGAAGATAGCCTTGGGTGAGGACATGGTGAATTTGATTTCATTATGGTAAAAGGACAGGTTGTTGGGGAATTGCATCTGGAACTTGATTTTATGCTTAATAACATCTGAGCTGTACGGAGAAAGTTTACGGTGCTTTTCCTTAATTTCTTGGGGGAGATCTTGGGAAATTGTGATTGTGTACTGTACGTGTTCTTACAATACAGCCACATTAGTCCGCATAAACCTGTGTTTGTTTTTTTTTTTTTTTTGCTCTTCAGTTAATGTGAGACTTTTTTTTTTTTTTTTTTTTTGGTCCTCACCTGCCGTTTGCCCCCAGACCATTTCTGTTGACTCAATGCGGCCCTTGCAACTGGAAAGGTTGGACACCCCTGACCTACAGCAATATAACAGCAGAACTACATGTGTCACAACAGTATAGTATAACTACATAGATATAATATCACACTTTGCAAATATAGCACCATTCTTGTAATATAGTGCAAATATAATAAGACTGTATGAACAAAACAGCAAACTGTACAAATTAACAACAACCTGATGCAATTAACAAATATAACTGTAGATTTGACAAATATAACATCAGCCTGATTTTATAACTGTACAAATGTAACAGAAGAATCCTAGAACTACACCAATATGACAGTAGACCACACCCACGTAACAGTGATCTAATTACAAATATAATAGAAGAGTTCACAAATGCAATAGTAGTCTGCTAATATAACTATTCAAATGTAACATAGGATTAATATAAGTCAAGATCACAGCAGTAGACTACAAGAATTTAACAAATATTATATAACTGCACATATATGGCGGAGGTATTTGTAGTGATTTGTATGATATAAGGGGAAATCAAGCTGTCTTCCATAGTTTACAAGACCATTCTGATATAATGATCACTCTCATTGCCTAACATCATCATTGTGCATTTTATGCAGCAAGGATTCAAGTACAACATGCAGATGTGGTACTCCATGGGGAGGGTCTTTGTAAATGGTATCCCCAACAAGCTGCTCAGTTACAGGATTTATACCTCAACATGCAGATGTGGTACTCCATGGGGAGGGTCTTTGTAAATGGTATCCCCAACAAGCTGCTCAGTTACAGGATTTATACCTCAACATGCCGATGTGGTACTCCATGGGGAGGGTCTTTGTAAATGGTATCCCAACAAGCTGCCCAGTTACAGGATTTATACCACAACATGCAGATGTAGTACTCCATGGGGAGGGTCTTTGTAAATGGTATCCCCAACAAGCTGCTCAGTTTCAGGATTTATACCACAACATGCAGATGTGGTACTCCATGGGGAGGGTCTTTGTAAATGGTATCCCCAACATGCTGCTTAGTTACAGGATTTATACCTCAACATGCAGATGTGGTACTCCTTGTGGGGGGGGGTCTTTGTAAATGGTATCCCCAACAAGCTGCTCATTTACAGGATTTATACCTCAACATGCAGATGTGATACTCCTTGTGGAGGGTCTTTGTAAATGGTATCCCCAACAAGCTGCTCAGTTACAGGATTTATATGTACCTAAACAATAGAAGCACAAGTCAGAGCTGGGAGGCAAAGATATTAAGTGTGTGTCACGCTCTTGTCGTATGTACATATGCCTTCCAAATGGTTTAATTATGTGCAAGGTGAATAGGAGCCATTTCACTTGCACTAATAGTTAAATTAGTTAAGTACTGATGTGTGTGAATGGGACTCTATGTATGTGTGAGTGATTGCTCACACATGTGTGTGTATGTCAGAGAGAGCAGTGTGACAGTGTGTGAGCTGGTTCTCGAGTGTCTGTCCATGAATGGCTATTGTGAGTGCCAGTGTTTCTGTATGTATATCTGGTGATTTTTTTGTGAGTGGATTCATGAATGTCTATGTGTGAGTTGCTAGTCTCTGTGTGTGTGTGTGTGTGTGTGTGTGTGTGTGTGTGTGTGTGTGTGTGTGTGTGTATGTGTGTGTGTGTGTGTGTGTGTGTGTGTGTGTGTCTGTGTGTGTCTGTGTTTTGGGATGAGGATGTAGTTAGTGCCTGTATGTGTTGTTCTCTTGGTACTTGCAGTGCAGCACAATTGGAAGGTTCTCCACAGTTTAGTTTTTCTTTGAGGAAAGTGGATTTATTCATAGAATGTACATTTAAATATGTCCGTAATTCATTTAGCATTATCCTCCAGCACAGCAGAAGTTTTTATCCTTAACATATTTTAAAAGCTCTGTGACAGCTGTATTCTTATACAATACTAGTCTGATATCAATGCTTCAGCACGACTCTCCTCTAAGATAGTTTAAGAGCTTCCCACCTTTCTTGCTTTCACTAAATGATGCAATACATTACTTTTCACCTACTCAGCACTACAGCATTTTCACTTCATTACAGGTCTGCTCATGTTGGTGTTTTTTATTATTATTTTATTGCAGTATGAGGGTATCAAATAAAAGTAAGCTTGTATTTAAGTTTAAAGCTTATTTCATGTGATTTTTATTTTTCTGGTAGAATGTAGCACTGTCATTTCAAAGGTGTGGAGAATAAAGACCTGAGAATGACCTGTGAAACCCAGGTTCAGCTAATAGGTGTGTTACTGAAATTCGTGGCTGGTGAGAATTAGTAATGAGGTATATATTGCTTGACTCTTGTCGGGTACAGATTATTGGGTGCATGTCCATGGTGTAGAAATCTTATTAAAATCATTGTGTGTAAGTCTGGGGTTTAGCCGAGCCACTTTACCTTCATGGATACAATGTGTTTGAGGGAACACCACTTATAGATGTGGAACATATGCTCTGCACATATGGGCCATTTATCTGGACATGCTGGACAGATTGGAACAGGTGTGGTGTATGAATATGCATACAAATTTCAATTTGAACATTCTAGCAAATTCTGTACAGTTGTGTGTAACTATGCATATGGCTTTCTATCTGAGCATTGTAACAAAATCTATACAGTTGTGGGTATGATTATGCATACAATGTAGTAGCACCCCAGGATTCAAACCCTGTTGTGTGTCTCAAAATTATAGCTAACATCACAGTACACTGTGCTATCAGAAAACTGATGGAAAGCTTTCAACTGTTTTCTATGTCTCTAACTTGTACAATATGACTGACCTCTTGATACTTCCAACATTGTTGTGCAGGACTTCATACACATTTTATCTGCATACCAGGTGTGGGTGACACTACTTAGATACAACAGTTCTATTTATAGTATGGAACAGATTGCCAACATATGAGAGAAGAATAAACAGAACCACTCCTGGGGTTATACCTTTATTCACAGACTATTACATATTTATTTATACTGGTACAACATCAAGGCTCTTATATTTATTTGTTATGATAGTACATGCAGACCGATTACTAACCTGCCTCATGAATCATGGGCTTGCTGGTTTGCAGCCCACTCATCTGCAGCTGTCAGAGAAATGCAGTGATATTTAGCCATACCTATTCATAGTATACACAAGCTAGGCAATTCTTTACTACTTAGTAGAATGAGTACTACTCAGTACTGGGGCAATGGGCATCTGCTAAGACCCCTGGATCCACTGTTCCAGTACCTCCCTCTGCAGCTTCAGGTCAGCATGGTGGTGCCTGACCTGCTCACCAGTCCAGGGATACCTGTGGCACTGGTGAGGTCACGGGCAAGACTGTCCCAGGCCTCTCTTTTATACTGCAAGCCCTAGTACTGGCCTTGCAGTAGTCCCTCCTCATGGTGTTTTACCAGGAGCCATACCATGAATTTTGACTCCTGCATGCCCCAGTGGTGCGCTCTAAATTGAGTGCCTTCACCACACCAGCTATTCTGCCTGCAGTAGGAAGTTGCAACCAGTTGGTGAGAAGTATTCCCACCTGTGGAGTTTAAATACAGTTTCCCACACTTTTCCATGATTGGCCAGTTTTGAATAGGCTAAGCTATGGGCACACCTGCTTACATAAGGTTGGCACTGCTGAAAGAAGTATACCACTAGGCAGATTGAATTGGCTCACCAATACAATGCTTACACTTACTAACTTGTGCTGTGCTGCGGTTAGCATTGCTTAACAGTTAATTCGCACTATAGTTGCCTTGGCAATGATTTATTCTTCATTACAGGTTATATATGTGTCTAGTGTCCGTGATTCATGTGTACATACACTGTATGGGGACCTGGGGATTTCTACACTTTATTACAATAACACCTCAAATCTATGCTTACTGCAGTACTCCAGTTCACATATTTATGCAATGTAGCAGGTTATACCACTTCACACTGTACATAGATTCAGTTCACCTGTTTGGTTTAATTTTCCTGTGGTGAGGATTAGTTTGCTGATACCTTATTCATGTCTATTGCTATGATGGCTTAGTGGTTAACTACTGTGACTATAGTGTACAGGGTCCTGAGTTTAAGCCTTGCAGAGGCAGTTTCTTTTGTTGCTGGGCAGAATATGGGTCATTGGATACAGAGGTATTAAGGTGCTTTAAAGCAGTTGTAAGCAGGTTTGTGCGACGGTGGCACTGCTAAACTCTGGTTACAGTTTCTTACACTCAGTTAGCTTCTACTTTGCCTAATCTGTATAGGCAATGCTTACCCCCATGCAAACTTACTTAAACATGCTTACTACTGCTTATTTGTGCTTAAACCTGCTTACTAGTGCCTTATTCATTATGACACTGACACTTCACATGTGCATTTAATGCAGTACTCAGTTCACGTTTAAATGTTATTATGTAGGTTATATGGCAAAAGATGTAAAAATATGTTCATATACAGATTTCTATAGAAAATGATATGTGCTGCAGTGGGGATTCAAACTGGGAATGCCTGTTCATTAGTCCGGTGCTCTAACCACTACACTATTGCATGCTGCTTCATTTGCATATTTATTCCTTGTTATTCTCTTCAGCCTTTTCAGCTGCTTTAACTGTAGCTAAGCGATGGGCACATCTGCACACCCATGGTTAGCTGTACTCGGGGTTTAAAAAAAATAAATAAGAGGGTCTCTTTGTTTTATTTAAATGTACTGTTGAACACATGGGGACTATTGGTGGGGATATGTGGACACCTATGAGTGGCCTTGCTCATTTATTTACACATTCTTCTGTTCTCCTTTGTAGGGGCATGTTTATTCTGAGAGCTCTGCTCAGACATGCCCCTGCACTCGCCCACACTTTGTGTAGCATTAGGAGTTCAGGCAGCGACCTTCATTAATATGCATGGCGCTGCTGCCATCCTCCTCTTAAACTGCTCTTCCGTGCAGGACTAGATTAGTCCTGCATGGAAGATTAGTAACCAGGGGATTGTCTATGCACCAGTGATGTGATACAATGCATTGTATAACCACATTTCTGTGGCATGCATACACTCTGACATTATGGCTATATCATAAGAGTACCATGACATGATTACTATGCAATGAAAACATTACTGTCTTAAGTCAAACGTTTGATGAAATTTCAGCAAATATGATGAAATGTCAGTGTTTTTCTGTGGTAAACATTTTCTGTTGTTATGCAACAGCGTTACAGCATCATCATTGCTCTGCAAATGCATTGGATCTGTGTAATGACATTGTCATGAAACAGCAATTTGATGATGTCATAGTGTGAAAGAACTCTGCCTAGACTGAATATGTATTCTAACATTAGTCCTGTTCTTAATTGTATTATGACATAAGCACAGTGGCAAAACAACACTTCTGAATTACTACTATCATACAACAGCCTGTAATATGGCATGATTACTCTTTGATGAAACTATTGTAACAAACCATCCATCTGACAAAATTAGCAGCAGTAATGTAAGATTAACAATGTGATGCAATGTCAAGGCAAAATCAGAAATGTACCTAATCACAATCACACTAGCATTAGTTCTTTGCTACATTCAGGTTCAGAGATCATAAGTACAGCAAAACAAAAGTCTGCCGTAAGCACTGTGATGTGACATTAGTCTACCTACATACAGCAATATAACAGCAGAACTACATGTGTCACAACAGTATAGTATAACTACATAGATATAATATCACACTTTGCAAATATAGCACCATTCTTGTAATATAGTGCAAATATAATAAGACTGTATGAACAAAACAGCAAACTGTACAAATTAACAACAACCTGATGCAATTAACAAATATAACTGTAGATTTGACAAATATAACATCAGCCTGATTTTATAACTGTACAAATGTAACAGAAGAATCCTAGAACTACACCAATATGACAGTAGACCACACCCACGTAACAGTGATCTAATTACAAATATAATAGAAGAGTTCACAAATGCAATAGTAGTCTGCTAATATAACTATTCAAATGTAACATAGGATTAATATAAGTCAAGATCACAGCAGTAGACTACAAGAATTTAACAAATATTATATAACTGCACATATATGGCGGAGGTATTTGTAGTGATTTGTATGATATAAGGGGAAATCAAGCTGTCTTCCATAGTTTACAAGACCATTCTGATATAATGATCACTCTCATTGCCTAACATCATCATTGTGCATTTTATGCAGCAAGGATTCAAGTACAACATGCAGATGTGGTACTCCATGGGGAGGGTCTTTGTAAATGGTATCCCCAACAAGCTGCTCAGTTACAGGATTTATACCTCAACATGCAGATGTGGTACTCCATGGGGAGGGTCTTTGTAAATGGTATCCCCAACAAGCTGCTCAGTTACAGGATTTATACCTCAACATGCCGATGTGGTACTCCATGGGGAGGGTCTTTGTAAATGGTATCCCAACAAGCTGCCCAGTTACAGGATTTATACCACAACATGCAGATGTAGTACTCCATGGGGAGGGTCTTTGTAAATGGTATCCCCAACAAGCTGCTCAGTTTCAGGATTTATACCACAACATGCAGATGTGGTACTCCATGGGGAGGGTCTTTGTAAATGGTATCCCCAACATGCTGCTTAGTTACAGGATTTATACCTCAACATGCAGATGTGGTACTCCTTGTGGGGGGGGGTCTTTGTAAATGGTATCCCCAACAAGCTGCTCATTTACAGGATTTATACCTCAACATGCAGATGTGATACTCCTTGTGGAGGGTCTTTGTAAATGGTATCCCCAACAAGCTGCTCAGTTACAGGATTTATATGTACCTAAACAATAGAAGCACAAGTCAGAGCTGGGAGGCAAAGATATTAAGTGTGTGTCACGTTCTTGTCGTATGTACATATGCCTTCCAAATGGTTTAATTATGTGCAAGGTGAATAGGAGCCATTTCACTTGCACTAATAGTTAAATTAGTTAAGTACTGATGTGTGTGAATGGGACTCTATGTATGTGTGAGTGATTGCTCACACATGTGTGTGTATGTCAGAGAGAGCAGTGTGACAGTGTGTGAGCTGGTTCTCGAGTGTCTGTCCATGAATGGCTATTGTGAGTGCCAGTGTTTCTGTATGTATATCTGGTGATTTTTTTGTGAGTGGATTCATGAATGTCTATGTGTGAGTTGCTAGTCTCTGTGTGTGTGTGTGTGTGTGTGTGTGTGTGTGTGTGTGTGTGTGTGTGTGTGTGTGTGTATGTGTGTGTGTGTGTGTGTGTGTGTGTGTGTCTGTGTGTGTCTGTGTTTTGGGATGAGGATGTAGTTAGTGCCTGTATGTGTTGTTCTCTTGGTACTTGCAGTGCAGCACAATTGGAAGGTTCTCCACAGTTTAGTTTTTCTTTGAGGAAAGTGGATTTATTCATAGAATGTACATTTAAATATGTCCGTAATTCATTTAGCATTATCCCCTCCAGCACAGCAGAAGTTTTTTATCCTTAACATATTTTAAAAGCTCTGTGACAGCTGTATTCTTATACAATACTAGTCTGATATCAATGCTTCAGCACGACTCTCCTCTAAGATAGTTTAAGAGCTTCCCACCTTTCTTGCTTTCACTAAATGATGCAATACATTACTTTTCACCTACTCAGCACTACAGCATTTTTCACTTCATTACAGGTCTGCTCATGTTGGTGTTTTTTTTTTATTATTATTTTATTGCAGTATGAGGTATCAAATAAAAGTAAGCTTGTATTTAAGTTTAAAGCTTATTTCATGTGATTTTTATTTTTCTGGTAGAATGTAGCACTGTCATTTCAAAGGTGTGGAGAATAAAGACCTGAGAATGACCTGTGAAACCCAGGTTCAGCTAATAGGTGTGTTACTGAAATTCGTGGCTGGTGAGAATTAGTAATGAGGTATATATTGCTTGACTCTTGTCGGGGTACAGATTATTGGGTGCATGTCCATGGTGTAGAAATCTTATTAAAATCATTGTGTGTAAGTCTGGGGTTTAGCCGAGCCACTTTACCTTCATGGATACAATGTGTTTGAGGGAACACCACTTATAGATGTGGAACATATGCTCTGCACATATGACCCTTGCCTATCACCTCTTGGGACATTGCATGCAGTCACAAATGGAACTGGTATGACTCAAAGACAAACTACACAGTTCTCCAAGCAGAATAACTGCACCTGGCCTGCCATTCCCTACCTTTCCTGAGAAGGAAAGAATGAGCAGTAGGAGTATTATCTTCAAGGGGAAATGAATTGGCCAATTAGGTCATCAGCATCAAAGAGGAAAATAAAAGACAAAAATTGTATGTTGTAAATGAAAGAGTGCCCCCTAGTGGTCCATTTCACCTGTAAAATAAAATAAAAAAGTCTTTCAGGTTCTCCCTTTAGGAGTCACCTCAGCGGATCACCAGTCTACAGGATGATTGGCAGTGGAGTTTCATAGTGTTGAGTTGCCAACCAAGCACCAAACCTTCAATGAAAATAAAATGATTGAATAAATATTTGCAAAATAGATATCCATAAAATTAATCCTGAAATATCAAAAGTTTCAAATGAATTTCCTAGGAATCCAAATTCATCAGCATTCCCATGGTACATTTATCAACTCCAAAGTAACAGCACCGCATCTCTTATTGTATCACTCTTCTGAAGTTGTAGTTAACTTGTTCAGTTAATTAAAAACTGTAACTCAGGCATGGGGCATTCAGTTGGCCTACTTCCCCTTAAAACAGCAACAGTCTGATATATTTACACTAGCACAATAAATGGTGAATAATTTCTTTAGTAAAATAGCAGTCTGATGTCATTATTCCATCACAGTAGAGAATGATCTTCACTCAAGTACAACAGCAGTTTTATATCTTATATCATTATTCATCACACATCAGAGCTTTATAATTACTCCAGTGCAGTTGGAGAAATGAGATAAACCAGTTTTGCATATACAATGTAATTATATACAGAAATGCACACACACATACATATACATTTTTATGTATTGTTAGCCTATATGCTTACTGACAATTAAGCATCCTCTTATTGGTCTTGCTCCTATCCCCCCCCCCCCCGGGTATCCCAAGCACAGAGAACAAAGACAACCCAGACAACCATGAAGTATATTTGTGCCCATGCTAGCTTTCCAGTAATGGCAGTGTTTCCTGTTACACTGTCTCCTTACCCATGCTAGCAGATATGAACATAAACATAACTATGGGGTGACCCATGCCTATGTATGCGTGCTTCCTTTCACCAACATACTAATAAGAGTAACATCACCACACCCACCTCTACTGGTCCTTAGCATTTTGGTGTTGCACAAGTCTTTGCTTACTTGGTGGTGCTCAGCCAACTGGACATTACATTTCCATTCCTCAGTGACAGGCATGCCAAATAAGCCACTCACCCTTATTTTCCACCACCCAGTTTTTCCAGTCCCTAGCTGCTAATTCTATTTGGTCAGCTAGGTCATAGCCTGGCCTTTATCCCTTTATGCCACAGAGATGGGATCCTAAAAGCAATATTATTATTTGGTCTGACAAAGTCCTTGAGATTAGCATGAAATTGTTTTCCAATAAAACTGCTTGAGTTTCTTTATGATATTACCTCCTGTTCTGTTTATTGTTATTATTATTATTATTATTATTATTATTATTATTATTTAAACAGTATTTTGTATTGTTCTGCTCCTTTAAGTTAAATTAATCCATAATTGGCAATATTTTCTGTTAAACAATTATAGATTTATTCGCTCATATAATAATTATATAAACATCAAACAACACTCATTAACTAAAACTGTATTATTCCATCTGTATATGTACATTAGGATGCAATTTGCATGGAATTAATTTACACAGAAGCAAATAATTAGCATTATTTGCTGAAAACAGCTTGCAAAAATAGACATTTTGACAATGGTATTCTAAAATAACAGCATATGAGTTCTAGCTAATCAAAGTTATTAAAAGAACACAGTTTTGCTCTAGCTATCTTTGTCTATTTAAAAAAAAAATGACTTAAGCAACCTGTTCAAATTAATCTGTTCAAATTAATCATACGTCATCACGATTTTGATCTATCTATGCTTTCTTTTTTCAGTTTAAATTTGATCACAGTAAACACTGGGTTTCTTAGTGACCTTTTTGAAACCATTGGCTGTAAAATTATATGCAATACATTTTTTTTTCAATAGTGGGCTGCATTTCAGAATGGTTTATGGGAGGGGAAAGGCACTTCTGGAAAATAATTTCCCTTATTGTTATGGCTGTGATTCCAGAAGAAGACTTACACACTTCCCTGTGTAATGCATGCAAATGAGAAAGTATGCAAGACTTAATTGGAGGACCCCAGTTCTATGTCTAGCTCAGGAATCTCACATGCTGTTGTTGGCGCAACCACTGAGACAAGAAAGTACACTTACATAAGTTGTTGTTGTAGTTGTGTCTTTCGGCTTTTCCCGGTTAGGGGTCACCACAGTGGAACTCCGGCCCGCTAATGATTGGCAGTAGATTTTTATGTGCCGAGTTGCCGGCCCTGATGCACAACCTTCAACGAAGGTATGCCCATTCATGCATGTCTCCACACAGAAGATGCTCTAGCTGAGAATCGAATAGGACAACATCTTACTGTGAGGCGATAATGCTACCGCAGCACCACCACTGCAGTAAAGGACACTTACATAAGTAAATTTACTATAACAGTGGATGTTCAAATAATCACTGTTGCCATAGTCTTAGCTATACGGGTTATATCTTGTCAAGGATATAACAGCCAGCCAGCTTCCAAAACATCTGCATACTTTCCATGCACCGAAACTGTCAGGCAGTTTGAGCTGAGCTGACTAAATGACAAGCTTAGATGCCAAGCCCTTCAGAATGTTGCTGCCACCAAAAAAATGTTCCTCTGAGGCTTTTGAAGATTGACGGTCAGCTTGTGTTGTTTCTTTGTTGGGCACTTAAGTTACCTTTAGGAGAAAAAAACTTCCATTCAATTATTTTAGCTGCCCTTCCTTTTATAATTTTTTATACTTGGAATCAGTTTTGTTGAGTTGTGGAACTGTGGAGTTGTGGAATTGGCATTACATCGCCACTGCCATAGGACTCTGTGCATGCTTTTGGTGTTTGGATTCAATTATTTTTGTTGATAATTAATGCTTTCTTCTTCAAGAAAGAAAGTTAAAGTTAGAAGTTTGTGATTTAAGGGACTGTCATGAGAGTGTACTTTAAAATGAAACCACTCTTTTTTCCTATCAGTTTAAAAGTTGTTTAAACATTTAAATTGTTTTTCTGTGTAGAAATTGTGTTTACTTTAATTTTGGGGGTTGGCAGGTATTTCAAAAAAAGTGCTTTTTATTGTGGTTTTATGTGAAAAAAGTGACTTTTAAAAAGTAAATTTTTACTGACATTTATGCTTGTTTTCCCTGGGAAAGAGGCATAATTTTTAGCTTGACCATGGAACAAACAATTTTTCCCAAGGATGGCCCTTCTTCCAGCCACAAAAAGAAAAAAAAAATAAGCAAACAGCCTTTTCCAGCACAGCAGGCTAGAAATTTGTCTCAATCTCAGGTGGGTGACTCTGCTGTGGCCATTTGTTGTACCAATATGATGAACATTATACACATCAAACATGGCAAACACCCCATCGTAATAGAAAACATTCCATTTGAAGTACTCCAAACAAGATATTTATTTCACCCATAATTATAAGGAATGTGCAGTGCACTCATAATGGAAAATGGAGCTCTAACCTGGCAATTTTACAAAACCTAAACAATTCTGCTTTGGTTATACGTTTTTGCTTGTTTTTGGCTATATATATATATATATATATATATATATATATATATATATATATATATATATATATATATATAAAAAGGAAAGTTTGATTCATAAACCCTGATGAGGATGTGTGGTAGTGTACCTAGATTTTCTTGTTATGTGTGTAGTCGGAGGCAGAATGTACCCCAAAAATAGCTTAATATTGTGTTTCCCATTGTTCTGTTGCTTTTAGTATTCCATTCTCCTCTGCTTGTAAAAATACCCTTTGTGAGGATTTGCTAGGTATTTTTGTGTTAATTTTGATAAAAGTACAGAGTTTTGCTTAGGTTTAAAATGTACAGAACCACAGACAACACATGTACACAATTTCCCTCGGATTCACTATCCTTCTGTGCATGACTAAGTTAGTCATTTACGGAATCGGCCATTTAGAAGCCTGACGGCAACGCGCCATGCATATTAATGAAGGAGCGCTGCCTGAGCTCCTAATCCTACATGGAGCGTGAACAAGTGCAGGGGCATGTCTGAGAGCAGAGCTCTCAGAATAAAAACGCCCTGGCAATGTAGAACAGCAGAAAGTGGAAATCAATGAGCGAGGCCACTCATAGGTGTCTGCATATCCCCACCAACAGTCTCCTATGTGTACAACAGCAACAGTACATATAAATAAACTGAAGAAAACCCTTCATTGTTTTTTTTTTTAAATCCGAGTACAGCTAACCATAGGTGTGTGGGTGTGCCCATCACTTAGCTATGGCTAAAGCAGCTTTAAAGGCTGAAGAGAATAACAAGGAAGATGTATGCAATAGTGTAGTGGGCAGAGCATCCGCCTAACAAGCAGGCATTCCCAGTTCGAGTTCCACTGCAGCACATACCATTTTCCCTGTGAAATCTGTATATGAACATTTTTTTTTTCATTTTTTGCTGTATAACCTACTAAATAACATATAAATATGAACTAGAGTACTGCATGAAATGCACATGTGAAGTGTCAGTGTCATAATGAATAAGGCACTAGTAAGCAGGTCTAAGCACAAATAAACAGCAGTAAGCATATATAAGCACTAGTAAGCATGTTTAAGTGTGTTTGCACAGGGGTAAGCATTGCTTACACAGATTAAGCAAAGTAAAAGCTAACTGAGTGTAAGAAACTGCAACCGGAGATTAGCATTGCTTAACTCTGCGCAAACCTGTGCACACCCGCTTACAACTGCTTTAAAGTGCCTTAATCACTCTATACCCAATGGCCCGTGTTCTGCCCAGCAACAAAATAAACAGCTTCTGCAAGTCTCAAAATCAGGACCCTCTACACTTTTGTCACAGTAGTTAACCACTAAGCCATCATACCAATACATATGAATGAGGTTTCAGCAAACTAATCCTCACCACAGAAAATAAAACCAAACATGTGAACCGAATCTATGTATAGTGTAATGTTGTATAATCTGTAATGAATAATAAATCATTGCCAACAGGCAAATATAATGCTAATTAACTATTAAGCAATGCTACCCACTGCACAGCTCAACTTAGTAAGTGTAAGCAATGTGCAGGGCAGCTAATTCAATCTGCCTAGTGGTATACCTCTTTAAGAATGACAAACCTTAGGTAAGCAGGTGTACCCATAGCTTAGCCTATTCAAAACCTGCCAATCATGGAAAAATGTGGGAAATTGGCTGTATTTAAACCCCACAGGTGGGACTACTTCCCATAACTGGTTGTAGCTTCCTACTGCAGGAAGAATGGCTGGAGTGGGTGAAGGCACTCAATTTAGAGCACAGCGCTGGGGCATCCAGGAGTCAAAAATCATGATATGGCTCCTGGTAAAACACCATGAGCAGAGACTACTGCAGCACCAGTACTAGGGCTTGTAGTATAAAATGGAGGCCCGGGACACTCTCGACCATAACCTCACCAGTGCCACAGGTATCCCCCAGATGGGTGAGCAGGTCAGGCACCACCATGTTGACCTGAAGCAGCAGAGGGGGGTATGTACTGGAACAGTGGATCCAGAGAATCTCGGCAGATGCCTAATGCCCCAGTACTGAGTAAGTACTAATTCTACCTAGTTAATAATTGCTTAGCTTGTGTATACTATGAATAGGTATGGCTGAATATCACTGCATTTCTCTGACAGATGCAGATGAGTGGGCTGCGAACCAGCAAGCCCATGATACTAGGTTGCAAAAGCTGCATCGTGAGGCAGGTTAGTAATTATTCTGCATGTACTGTCATAACAAATAAATATAAGAGCCTTAGAAAGTGGTGTACCTGTAGAAATAAACGTGTAATATTCTGTGAATAAAGGTATAACCCCTGGAGTGCTTCAGTTTACTTTTTTTTCATATGTTGTTGAACTGTTGCATACTATAAATAGTACTGTTGTATTAAGCAGTGTTACCCACACTGTGGTATGCAGATAAAATGTGTATGAGGTTCTGTATAACAATGTTGGAAGTGCCAAGAGGTCAGCCATATTGTACAACTGAGGAAGACTTAGACAGAAAACATTAGAAAGCTTCACAACAATTCCCTGAAAGCACAGTATACTGTGATGTTAACTGTCATTTTTTGTCACACACAGCAGGGGGTTGAATCCCAGGAGTGCTAGTAAGTTGTATGCATAATCATACCCCACAACTGTACAGATTTTGTTAAAAAGTTCAGATAGAAAGCTGTATGCATAATTGCACCAAACAACTGTACAGAATTTGCTAGAATGTTCAGATAGAAAGTTTCATGCATATTCATACCCATCAACTGTTCCCATCTGTCCAGCATGTCCAGATAAATGACCCACATCACCAGCCTGATACCCTGTCCCCCTGAAAAATCAGTGTGATGATCCAAGAAATGTAGGCAGCCATTAATGACATATAACTGATAGTCAGAGAATATATATGAAAACAAACCTGTCATTCTAGCATCTCAGCCAAAGTGTATGAGAGCAATTCACAACATATGTTGCATTAACACCTGCATCTTGTCACACCTGTATGTAAGACACAGGTCACGTAGGTAATAATCTATAAACATACCATTGTACAATATAAGGCCATTGGGTAATGTAATAATACATGTATGGGACAGATCACTGCAGTGACTAAGAATGTTGTGAAAACTACAAGGATATATTAGTTGTTAATTGAACTCTCTCTCTCACCCCTACCATATGTGCAAAAATAACCCAATGACACACCTCAATCGGTATGTGTACACTCCAAACTTTTGTTGGGACATATGTCCTATTGGTTTATAAATATTCACATTTGTTTCTATGCATGTGCCATGTTAAAATATCCCCATATTGGTGGCCTGTTGCCATCAATGAAACCTGCATGCTGTTGTAATGGCCACTGTTGTTCCATATATACATGTGTTCTGCTTGCTCTGCTACTGTTTTAAATCTGGTGTTTTGGGTTAATGGGAATACATATGCATGCTGTTATAACTAATCCTGAATGCTGTTGACTATTACTAACCCATATCTTTCTTAAACCTGCTACAACATAGCTCATATGGGAAGGCCGGTCCCAACAGACCCACCTGTCCCACCTCTGCTGGCCATGGCACTGGGCACCAGCATGTCTGGGGCCCAGCCTGGGACCTCCACCTCCATTGGCCCTGAACCACCTTTGGGTGGAACCACCGCAGGGGATGAGGCTCCCCCCCCCCGGGAGCGGGGGCGGAGAGGAACTTGTCGACCGTCGTCAGGTCTGGGCCGTGGTGTGTAGGGAGCTCGATAAGGAGTTTCAAGACTGGCTACACCAGCTTGAGGGCCATGGCACAATTAGAGGGTGAGCCTGCCCCTCCTACACAGTCCCCTGTCCAAGGTGTTCCCTCTCACATGTGTCATGTACCGCCCCTCTATACTACCTTGTCTGTCTTGTCTATCATCCTACCCAATTTATCCTCCCCGATCATACCTACTCTCCTTCCCCAACTTCCCACTCTCACCTTAAAAAAAATGACAATCTGCCCCCCCCCCAAAAAATCATGCCCCCTACATAGCTGTCCGTTTTGCACACACATCCACTGGACACATATAATCTGGTCTAATTGGCATCATAACATATTATTGTTGTCCTCACGCCTCTCTCAGAGGTTGGAGTGTTCAAATGTACCTCCAAGTACAGTGTATTTGCACAGCTGTTGCTGTAGAAGAAATGGGCAGCTATGGACATTCCCTACACCCATCCTGCACATCCCTAGCTATCATGCCTACTGTCTTTCCCTCTTTGTGCCCCTTTTTCACCACTTTCCTATCACCCCTTTTTCTTTTCTTTTAAAGAAATTAGCGTGGGGGTAAGTGGGAGTAAGCACTTTTAAGCAGCAGTAAGCGGGTTTCAACCTGTTTGCATGGGGTAAGCACTGGCCTACACAGGTTAAGAAATACAGAAGCTAACTGAATGTAAGACACTGCAAATGGAAGTTAGCAGTGCTTACCTCCGTGCAAACCCACGCAAACCCGCTTACAACATATCTATATATGTATATATATATATATATATATATATATATATATATATATATTTCTAAAACTATATACATATATATCAATAAATATGAACATATATACATGCAAATGCCTACATCGACACATACAAGTGTCTACACCTATGTGTCTACATATACATAGCAACTTACATATGTGTATGCAGATATATATCTATGTAGGTATATACGGAAATAGTTATATATATGTTAGTAGATATATATATCTACATAAGTATAGATGGCCATACATATGTAGATAGCAATGGCAGATTAACAAACACACATATGTCCACATGCACTGTTAAAGGGGTTGAGAGGCCCCAAACACTGTCCGTCTTGTATGAATAGGCATCACCCCACCCACAGCCAAACACGTCCACCCTGCAATACACTAACAAGTGCTGCAGATCCCATAAACAGGACCTGACATGACATGGGCACATGTTACCAGTACTACATCCCACCTACATGATATCAGGCTGGTATTGGTAACATATCATGCAGTACAGTCTGCCTCCCATAAGAAATGTAATATGTGGAAGCCACCAACATTCCCAGGATACAGATACACAGACAAAGATATGCAGATACAGATATACATATATATCTATATATATATATATATATATATATATATATATATATATATATATATATAGATTCACTATACAATCACGAAATACTGAAATATCAAATTTCAGTATTTTAAGACTGAATAGTTGAACTCCCACATAGCTGAAAATACAAAACCACAAATATCACAACCACGACCATACACACACACACACACACACACACACACACACACACACACACACACACACACACACACACACACACACACACACACTCACACACACACACACACACACACATATCTACCCTACCTATAAGCAGGAGGGCAGGCCCCCCTGCACCCCCTCTTATATATATTAATTCCGAGATCGCATTAAACACAAAAAAAAAAACAGCACGCACACTAACATCCCTATCCAATGCCCTTAAACAAAGGCCACCTACCTAAAACCCCAGATAAATCCACAAACCGCACTGCATGTCACAAACGTGACACCACTATAGCGGATTTGGCATTTCCATACTTGACATACTGCAGTTTCGTGTAACTGCACTTTCGCATATTCCGTCTTGACGTACTGATATTCGACATTTCAGAATGTCGAAATTCTCTAGTGTTTCCATATATATATATATATATATATATATAAAATGTATTTATTTATTTATTTTATTTTTATTTATTTTATTTTTATTTATTTATTTATTTATTTATTTATTTATTTATTTATTTATTTATTTATTTATTGACATTTGTTAACTGGGTTTGTCCAACTGGGCTTGTGGCCCATTTTCAGTTAAGACCAGAGGAGAAAAGCTCCAGTAGTACATTTTAAACAAGTACAATTTTAAACAATATTGATATAATAGCAGTTATAGCAAAAAGATTCACATATGTTGGGTTACATGTATAAAGTTAAAGTTGCATTAAAAAGAAGCTAAGTAACAATTTTATATTGATATAGTTCAACATGTCAACAATAAAACATTTTTGTTTGTATAAAATTATGCAAATGCATAGTAGGCACATTGGAGAGAGAGGTGTAATGAGGTACTAAGTATGGTCCTTTTGAGGGTACATAAAGGGAAGGAAGACTAGGTAGGGTCATGGCAAGGGCAGGTTCAGGAATTGAGAAAATAAGTTTTTAGTTCATTTTTAAAGTGTGAGGTGTGGGAGATTGAACGTAAGTCAAGGGGAAGTTTGTTCCAAGCATGAGCAAGGGAGTGTTTGTAGAGTAGTTTGCCTACTGACCTTTTTGGGTTGTAGATATCAAGTAATTGTTGGGTAGAAGTACGGAGGCTCTGGGATGGGATGTAGATGGAGACTAAGGAAGATAGAGATGGACAGAAGGAGGGTTTATAAAGAATAGAGTGTAGCATATGAAATTGATAAGATAGCAGAAACTGGGGAAGTTCAAGCCATTGAAGAGAGTTTAAAGAAACTCAGTGGTGTGAGGCGTATGGGGAGTTAGTAATGAATCTGGCTATTTTATGGTAAGTCTGTTGGACTTTGTTTAGAGTGGAGGCCTGGATATTGGTAAGAACTGGGGTGGCATATAAGAGGGAGGGGAGGAGGTGTGCTTGGCCCAGGGTAAGTCTAAGGTAAGGAATTTTTTGTTCCGATATAGCAGACCTAGTTTCTGTTTTTTTTTTTTATACATTGGAGTATGTGTAGGTTGAACTTTAGTTCATCATCGATAATGACCCAGGTGTAGGAGATAGATTGTCAGTGGAAGTAGAGCAAGGTTTTAGCTTGAGTAGTAGATATTTGATGTAAGTAATGGTAACTGGCTCAAACGAAAACAAAGTTGTGTTAGTGGGACTTGGAGGGGTGGGTATCGAAGTAGAGTTTGGCTTAGAGGTTACCAGATTTTGGATGGAAGAGATAAAGTGTTTATTCAGGAGGGTAGCTGTTTCCTGAGAGGAAGAGTTAGGGTATGGGGAGGGATTAGTGGGCTTTCCAGGATAGAGGATGTTGTTGAGAGTTGACCAACATTTTCGAGGATTGGATTTGTTGTTAAGCTGAGCAGAACTATAGTATAACTTTTTGTCATTAATTGTATGTTTTTTTGCAAGGTTCTTCAATTACCTGTATTTTTGAAGAAAAGGTGGTTGTTTAGTTTTAGTCCAGGTTTTCCAAGCATGATCCCTTTGTTTCATAAGGGACCTAGTCCCTTTGGAGAGCCAGGGAGCATGGTTTGATTTTACTCTGATCTTCCTAGAGGGAGCTAGGGAGTTTTGAGTATTTATGAAGATGCTGTTGAAAGTGCTTACAGCATCGTTTAGGGGGAGATGTTTTAGGATGGGCCAATCTATGTTGTGGAGAATGGAGTTAAACTGGGATGAATAGAAAGTTGATAGTTTTCGACAGTCTTTGATAAGTCTTTGATTATACACATATATATTGATATACATATGACTACACATACATACGCAGATATATGTAAAGTAAAATACGTATGTAGAAGGTGCACACAATATAGAACAGCCACTATGCCTACAGTTAACACCTGAACAACTGGACACTGTATGGGCCACCCATACAAATGACAATCGTTGCCTGCAACATATACCCCACAGAGAGGTCATAGAAAAAACACCACACACAGGTTTGTGGAAATGGAAAACCTTTAATTGTGTACTATTACAGTTCTATATGCAATGCCATATAGCTGTTCAGACACTGACAACCATATAAACAGAGTAATGCAACTGCGAAACAGTTATACTAATACAGTAGTCTGGAAAGGTTCACAACTGTTGCTGTCCAGGCCAAGCTCTTAAAATTGTAGAATAGTGAAGACAAACTGGTCCACAGGATACCAAACAATCAACAGTATGGAACGCAGGTGTATAGTTCAGCAGCCTCTATCTAAACTCTGTACAAACTCAGTAGGTGGTTAAGATGTCCTGTGACCACATGGGTTGTAACTGTTACATAACAAGGCATAACTGACATCATCACGAGCCCACTGACAAACAGAACAGTCTGTATGACAGGAGGCAGTAGGCTTGCATTAACCCAGTAATGTAAATATAGGTGAAGTATATGGTACTGTACATCTAGATACCTTAAGGCAGCTCATCCCTGATACCCCCACATTTTGTAACAGCCTAGGTCATTTATGGTGCTCCCCCCTAGACTCAATAATACAGGGCCATATACCACTGTTACATACACTGGCCACTGGAGTGCATAAGGGCACACATGTATTGTGTAGGTGATGCCCATAACTCTATGGCCCCAGCCCCACCGTGTGTGTGGGGGATACAACAGCAGTGGACTGATGGCAGCAATGGCAGTGTGATGTACTCACAGCCCACTACAGAACAACCACTGACAGCATGACATATGTGCAAAGCCTGGTATGTAGGTGGAGGACAGAGGCTGGAACACAGACATATCTGTGGGCAACTGTTGACATACAATAAGCAAGTTACTGGTGTTACAGGATAGTCTGCAACATACCCTTAGTCAGGGAATTGAGGTTATAAACAGAAATGTATGTAGCCATGTACCGATAGCACTCAACACACACACTGCCAGTGTAATATCTGATACAGAACCTGTGTGGTGGACAGACAAAACATGATGGGCATACCTCTGGCCAGCAAGAGGATAGGCCCACAGTTGTGAGCTATGCTGACAGACTGCATTGCAAGGTAAACTAGTATGTACACACACACCCTGTAACACCAGTCATATACAAAGCATAACACAACTCTACTCACAGTCTGTCTGTAGTTCCTGATCCTTCAACAAATATGTGGCTGCCCTGAGTGTGCCGGTTCTCCTGTAAGAGGTACTGCTACCTGCTGTCGGTAACACTGATGCTTACACACAGGAAGGATGTCCATCACACAGGAAATGTTAAGGGACCACACCCACATGATGTAGGGATTTATAGTGGTTGGTTGCCCTGACAGTGGTAATTGGAAGTACTACACATGTGTAATCATATAAATATGGCTATCTGGATAAATATGTACATATATTTCCACCATATGTCCTGCACATGGAGTGCAGCCCTACCCCAGCCCCTACAGTCCCAAAGTCATAGTGAAAGGGGTTGTTAGGTATGTATAGCAGGTATATTAGTAGACTATTGCTACTGTCATTGGGATTGTCTTCACAGACATAGTGTGTGTGGGAGGTCACATCTGCTTATAACATATGTGCCATTGGCTACTGTCAGACATCCTAAGGACATCAGTGTAAAGTACCACTGCTAGCACATAATGCCTTTGTGGACTGCAGCAGAGAGATTGGCCAATATATGCAGAATTCCTGACACACTCTGTACAGTCCAGAGGTATACACATAAGCCCTTAGTGCAAAACATGTGTACCCTGCCTGACAATATGGATGTAGACAGCCATGTAGATGGGTATAACACATAACGACTGGTATACATATGGCACCATAGGTTATGCATTCACAGACCCCTGTCTGGCCTGACACATAATGACCGCTGGTACAGGGGTGCCATGGCCACATACTACCCACTACATATTGACATACATCTGTACAGAATCCCACTGCTCTGTCTGGCATACATGACTGTTAAGAGAGGCCCGGCAGCAGTACATCTGGCAAGTATCTGCACATGACATCTCACTGGGTAAGTACACTAAGCTGCTAGGCATGTAACAATGCACTGTGCAGGCTGCAGGCAGACTGGCTCAACACTGGCCTACTTCTCCTATGGGGGTATGCACATGTACCTGCATATATAGCAGGCTCAACAGGCATGTCACAGCACAGGGTGAGATACACCTGTATGAAAGTGTATAACCACAACAAATGTGAACACAGCCACAGCCACATATGGTAAGCTAGCATAATATTACAGTATATGGACTATCTGTTCTACACCATCCTCATATGTGCCACTCACAGACTGACCCTACATATACTGGGCTGCTACACAGTTTGGTCTGATGGCTGTCTGTGGCATGGGACATGTGTGTGTATGGCCCTACAAACATGTACGCCAATACAGTACCATACAGTGGAGCAGCATATAACATCAGATAGGAGGGGAACTAGAATAATGACATCTACCACAGTCTGTACACAGACTAAAGTATATATTAACAATACACATGCTGTCGACATTTACCATAATTGCATAGACCTCAGTACTGTACAAACATCCACAGAATGTCAAGGTTATGTCTTGGAATATAACCCCTACTGTACATAACATGTGTAGCAGTTGGATATTTCACTGGCTTGTTATCAGATATGATGACACTAATTATGGTATACAGCACATATGCACCACTTCATGCGCAACATATGTACAAAGGTTGACAGAGGTATGGCTGGAAGCACATACACAGGGCCAATATTGACATCTTGCTGTGATAACCTCATATATTTACTGTTGTAACAGGGTTTGTTGCAACATATGTCCTATGAGGGATATGACATCAGCAACTATCACGGCTTTCACCATCTACAGACTGCAATCCTCACACTACCTTCTGCAGTCCACAGATAGATGCTCTGTTGGTAACACATGAAACCGAAGGCACAACACTGCCCAGTCTGCAGATGACCCTGCAGATGGGGATTCCTCATATACATGGAACTGACATGGCAGGTATTGTGACATGTACGACAGGCATATCCACACAAACAATGTTAAACCAACATTACTCCAAATGCAGTATAGCAGCACTTACAGTCTGTAGTCAGGTCAAGCACATCCCCCTCCTGTTTGTTGCCCTCTTTCCACAGTGTATGTTGTTAGAGGTAAATCTCCAATCCATCTGAGATTCTGTTTGCCAAATGACAGATCTAGTTCCTGCTCACAGTGAATGAAAAGGGCCAATACCACCATGATGTTCCTAGATATTGGAGTGTGTTTCCATGCAATTGGCTATGGGAATGTTACCACAGCTGTTTCACATGCAATCAGCTAGAGGAGGGCTGCATTTCATGCAGAGGCCATCAGCAGATCATGCGCAGCACTTAAAATACACATGCTGCTGCCTAACCAAAGCAGATGTAGGTCTCCACATCCACAAGAGAAGGAGTGGGAGAGGCAGACAGAGGCAAAGACATGTCAGGGAGGGGTGGGAGATTAAAACGTACTCATGCTTGTGTCATACATCTTTTAGCACAGGGTATCAAACCCCTGACAACTATGTAGCACTATCACAGTTTGATGCAGTTATTGGATGTGCCACATGGGTTACCTGCTTTGGGGCACTCAGAAAATATATGTGATGGTGAGTGACATCTGCAACAGGGATACGGTAGCTATACGGTAGGTGACGTACACGTGCTTGTCCGCATGAACAGGTGCCAGTGTCAGCATAGCCACACTCTCACAGGGACACACACACATTGACACACTTGGCAGGGCCAGGAGTACAACTCATCAGTGGTGGGATTGCCACAACACATCACTGTTGAGGTATCACTTGCACCACATGGGTCATATGGAGGTTGTATGGGCAAAGGGTATGAGGAGTTGTCTGACATCAAACAGCATGCTTCAGTATGCCCATGGGGATTGCAGTCAGTGTGGATGTGAACATACGCACTATACAGCACACACACAAACACACAAGATGCCAGTACTAGCATACATGGGTGCATGTCTGCACGGGTGTGTGGTGGTCGACTGTGCCAGCAGGCTATACAAGGGTAGGCGATGGGTATACCTTGGCATCAGGCCACATGACAATGGTATGCATTGTGGCTCAGGGCTGTAGTTTCTGCATTTGGCCACACAAGTGGGTATTGTATCCCCCATCCAGTCACCTGGGTGACTATTGTGTGTGGCCAATGCTGGGCATCACTTGCCATGTATGTGTTCCTTAGTCCATTACATGGACGGTGTCTGGGATGTGCACACCTCCCACATGCATGTACAGTGACATGTGGAACTGTACCTGGGGTGTCTGGCCCATGTTGTGACCACAAATTATCATCAGATGTGCCAGTCTTGCCCACCTGTGGCAGGAACTGGTAATGTCCAGCAGGTTTACCATGCACCTACATTGATAGCATGCTAACTGCATTCCCTGGTGTCAGTGGCATCTGAACATACAGGGCATGTTGTCAGGCATGGTATGTCCCTTGTGGGTCACATGTGATGGCACCATTGGGGAACATGGGGGAGGTGCACTGTCTGCATGTACATGTATATTGGACAGATGGACAGGGTGACATGCCCTCTGTAGCCCACTGCTATCATGCCATAGTTACTATCAGTGGCCAATATGCAGTGTACTACCCACATATTGGCTGTTGACTAGGCATGTGTGTGTATATGAGACATGGGTTGAGAGTGTGCTCTGGATAATACTGGGGTTGCTAACTGTGATTGCCTGGCCTTGATGTCACATGTATGGGTATGGCTTTGCACCCCAGCCTCTCAGCTATTTCACATCTGTTATCCCTGTATGGTGGACATTGTGATATATAGTAGGGCCACTATATAAGAAATATGTGAAACCCACTCCACATTGGTCACACACTCGCAGCCACTTCTAAATAAGATACCGATTAAAAACACACACACACCCTTGTCATGTCTGGGAGTAGAACTCCTAACTAACTAGATTATTAAATTACAGCACTACACAGTTATAGTATGTGCCACAGGCAGTACTGGAGTACTCCTTCCCCAAAGGTGTATTTCACAATGAATGACATCAGCAGGATTACCAAAGTAGGGCATTTGAAATGTACTGTGAGTGACTAGGCTAAAATGCATTGCATGCCCTACACAGACAGTGAGACACACACAAAACATCCACAACTGACATGTGTGGGTATAGAACCCTTGACAGAGATTTATATCACATGACAGCATGGAGTTTCTACAGGATGCACTACAGGGATTACTAGTGAACTTCTTCCCCAAAGGTATATTTCACAAAGAATGACATCAGCAGGATTACCAAAGTAGGGCATTTGTGATGTACTGCGAGTGGCTAGCCTAAAATGCATTGCTCCCTACACAGACAGTGAGACACACACAAATCATACACAACCAACATGTGTGGGTATAGAACCCCTGATAGAAATCTATATCATATGACAGCATGGAGTTTTAACAGGATGCACCACAGGGCTTACTAGACAGTTTCTTCCCCAAAGGTATATTTCACAATGAATGACATCAGCAGGATTACCAAAGTAGGGCATTTGGAATGTGCTGTGAGTGACTAGCCTACAATGCAGTGCTCTGTACACAGACATTGAAACACACACAAAACATCCAGAACTGGCATGGGTGGAGATGGAACCCTACCATACTTCTACATCACACGCCAGTAGTATGCAGTAACCGGACACGCTACAGAAATTACTGGGCTACAACCTTCCCAGAGGTATATTTTTAGGTGGGTGACATCAGCAGCCTTGCTAAAGTTGGGTATCTGAATTGTAAGGAGTGTGAGCACCCCAAAAAGCATTGCTTTCTACACAGACAGGGTCAGACACTTACAATCTCTGGGATTAGAACACCCACCTAACTACTTTATCACACTACAGCAATATGCAGTTATAGGACACACTACAGAGATCATTGCGATTCAACCTTCCCAGAGGTGTAATTCTAGGTGGGTGACATCAGCAGCCTTGCCAAAGTTGAGAATATGAATTGTAAGGAGTGTGAGTACCCTAAAAAGCATTGTTCTGTACACAGTCAGTGACAGACGGACATGCACACACAGACTCACATACACAGTTACCAAGTCTGGGGTTAGAACACCTCTCTAACTACTTTATCACACTAGAGCAGTATGTAGTTACAGGACACACTACGGAGATTACTAGGCAACAACCTTCCCAGAGGTGTATTTCTCGGTGGGTGACATCAGCAGCCTTGCCTAAGTTGAGAATATACATTGTAAGGAGTGTGAGTACCCTAAAAAGCATTGCTCTCTACACAGTCAGACACGCACACAAACATTTGCCAAGTCTAGGGTTAGAACTCCTACTTAACTAGTTTATCACATTACAGCAGTACACAATTATGGGACACATCACAGAGATTACTAGGCTGCACCTCTACCAAAGGTGTATTTCACATTGGATGACCTTAGCAGGCTTGTCATAGTAGGGCTATGGGAAGGGCGGTGTATGAATGGGCCATGTCCTGTTCATCTAGGGGTTGACGCACCACATATGGGCACACATGGGGTCATATGTCACACATACGGGTATACAGCTGCTAGATGACTACTTCCTTGTATAGTCATGTTGCACAGCTGGCACGTGCACCACATAGTCTGTAATGCTGACAGATACTGGTGGCTGGTATCTGCAGTGAGTGACATCTGCACCTCATGTGTTTGGGGCACTTTGGCTGTGCGCTGGGTGGGACAGGCCTGGGTGGCTCCTTGTCACAGTCACCCTCTTCCACATGTCTATGTACATCTACCTTTGGCTTATTATAGTGTGTTGTCCTGACATATATGTCTGTAGTTCTGTCCATTTTGTGTGCAAGGCATGAGTGGTGCATACTGACGAGTGTCTGCACTAACAACTGCAACTGCCAGATATGTCTGGTCCACTGGTGTTTGCAGTCATGAAGGTCATGTGTTTAAGTGTGTGAGCATGTCCAGTATGACCTTTCAGTATGTTGACTGATATTGCCTTCATTTCTCTAAGTGTGTGTGCATACCCCGTATGACCTTTCAGTATGTTGATGACTGACATTGCCCTCATTTCTCTAAGTGTGTGAGCATGCCCAATATGGCCATCTGTATTCACTGTGTGGATCATGTCCAGGTAGTTTGTACTGCAGTGCTGACCTTTGTGTTGTACACCGATCATTTGGCATTGACTGTTACTACATTTCTGCATAGCGGGGGTCACACCTGACTGTTACTATATTTCTATGTAGGATGGAGGGAGGGCACACCTGACTATTTTTATATATTTCTACACAGGTTTGGGGGGACACACCTGACTGTTACTATATTTCTATGCAGGATGGGGGGAGGGAACACCTGACTATGTCTATATTTCTAAACATGATTGGGGGGCACACCTGACTGTTACTATATTTCTATGCAGGATGGGGGAGGGCACACCTGACTATTTCTATATTTCCACACAGGTTTGAGGGGGGCACACCTGACTGCTATGATATTTCAATGTAGGATGGGGGGCACAACTGACTATTTCTACATTTCTACATAGGATTGGGGGGGCACACCTGACTGTTACTATCTGTCTACGTAGGATGGGGTGGCACACCTGCCACTTGTACACATTTGCTAGGACTGTACTGGTATGTCAGGTAGTACATTTCACTCTGTTACCTTACCTGTACTGCTGACTAGGGGCATACCAGTGTACTACAGTGTTTAGCTTTTAATTACCTACATATTATTTTCTGACTTCCTAGCCTTCACAACTGACATCCCACGGCCTGGCCTGCTGAAGTCTGTCTGTGTAGGCCTGGGGGGGTACCCATAGGCCTCATTCAAAGGCTATAGTACAGCATTTGTTTGTGTTTGTCTACACCTACCCTGCTGGCTGTGACTGTTGTTGGGTATGTGACCCCCCTGACTGGCATGTGTGAGTCACTTACCTTGTCTGTGTCCCAGTATTGAGGGTGGTGTTGCAGGGCTGCCTATGTCGGATGCACATAATACACTCCCTACACATGGTTAAGCATAGGTAGTGTAATGTTTGGCATTCTTTTTACTGTATGTGAGAGTCAGAGAGAGGTGTTATTGCCTGGGTCCCTCCCGTGTCAGTGTATGTCCTATGCATTGCCTCTTTTCCAAGGCCAGGGCATACTGGGCATGCCTCCTGCTGCCTACTGAGGCAGGCTCAGGTTTTTCCTCCTCCGAGTCACTCTGTGCCTGTGCAGGCCTTGGCATTGGTGGGGGGATGTGTGGCCCTGCCCGATGCTGTTCCTGCTGCAGCTGTTTCCACAGGATCATATTGTGTAGCATGGCACATACAAGGACAATTTGGGTACATGTAGTTGGTGAGTACTGCAAGGCTCCACCGGATGTGTTCAGGCACCGGAACCTTCCAGGGCAGTCAGCACACACATTCATTATTATGCCCTGGGCATCACCACGACCTGGCAGTTGATGGAGGGGAAGCCCTTGCAGTTGATGTAGACCCTACTCCACTCACCGGGTGGTGCTTTGATGCATATGTGCGTGCAGTCTATTGCACCCACTACCTCAGAGTATTCTGCTATTTGGCGGAAGAGACGCATATTGCTGGCCAACGCCTCATGGGTGTTGGGGAAATATATGTGCTCACCGACATGTGCTGTCATGGCATCCAGGAACTGATGGAGTACCCTGGATGCTGATGCCTGTAAAATCCCCATCATATCCCCAGTTGGCCTTTGGAAGGTACCTGTAGCTAGTATTCTTAGACCTACACATACTTTGGTATCCACTGGGATGGGTTCCCCTCTGATCTGTGTGTGAGGCGTGGCTGGCAGAGCTCAACAATTTGCTGTAGAAGGTCCCTGTCCAGCCTATAGTGCTCCACTATCTCCAGCTCATGTAGCCCTTGGTAGGTTTCCCTGGGTCTGTACACTCTTCTCATCTCCTCACTGTGGGTTGCTCAGCAGCATTCACATCCTCACCACCTTCAGCCTCTTCCACAAGTTGTATGATAGCTATTGCAGCCCCTAAAATTTTGCTGTTGTGAGTGTTAAAAAGTTCCCCGCTTGTTTACACCGGTGGTGTAGAGTGTGGGAAAAACCAGAGGGGAGAATGTTTGCTTAGTTTATAGTAGTGTACTGGGATAAGCTGGTCTGCTGCCTGAGTAATTGGCTGGTTCTGATACATTTCACCAGGCAGCTAAGCTAACTCTCCTTGATTATCTTCTTACTGCTGTTTTCCCTTCCCATTGCCCTTCTGTTTAAGCCCGTGTGCGTGTGGCACAAACAGAGTGCTCAGATGTGCACACTGCTGCTATTTCCTGGTTTAACTTCTTTTTTTTCCCCTGTAAACACAGCACACACACCCGCTTACACTTTGTAAAGAGTGCTAAGCAGGTTTAGGCTGTTTACCTTCATAACAGCGAAACACCGTGGTGCGATTGCTCATATGAGTGAATCATAACCACGAAACTTAAAACAGCGACAGTTGTACATGTTTGAAATCAGCAAATCGAAAATCTGATTCGCTGATTTTCGAACATTAATGTTGAAAAAATAATTAGATAAAATGTAATGCACCCCCCCATGTGGGAGGCTGCGCCCCCACACCCCCTCACTTTATTATTCTAACTCTGAGATCGCACTACAGTGGGGAAAGGAACCATTTCCCGATCCCCACTATAGAGCAATCTGCCCCAGAATGTCGAATGTGCAATGAGCAAATCTCACTGTGCATTCGTTCATTGCACATTCGAACCTTTTTCCATTCGGCGTTTCCAAACTTTGCAAACTTCCTTTAGGAAAATTGCTGTTTGTCCTTGTGCAATATGCACATGTAAAGGTAAACCAGTTTAGACATACCCCCTAGCTTAGCAAACCCAAGCCACAGGGCTCCAATCCGCTTACAGTATGCCTGACACAACCAGCCATGATGTCACCTACCTCCTAGTCTTGCTCTCAACTATTCATACTCTTGGGACCTGACTCACATGCTAGGGAAAACTGGGATTCACTATCCTTCCCCTCATTTGCATAGGATTGCCTGCTAATGCATAGTTACATGTGTCACACTGAACCTCCCAGGTTGTCTTCTGCCTGCCATTAACTTGCATGGCAGAATATTGATTTTAGTTAGAATGCTTATTTTAGGTTTATTTTCTTATCCCCCTCCCCCAATCCCATTTGCATGCTGCCCTATGCTTAAACAACCGAGATCAGCAAAAAAAAAAATAAAGTTGATTTTTTTATTTTTTATTTTGTTTGCAATGCCAATGGCCTTATACTTGGCCATTGGCATGCTTCCTGAATAATATGCAGCTTTTATTTGGAGCTGTCATAGCTCCGTTTTGGATTTTGCAGAAATGTACTAGGTTACTAACCGAGTACATTTCTGCAGATAGCACTAGTCTTGCACGGACTATTGCAAGCTTCCTGGATTGCAAAATTACCTCATTTGCATAAATTTCTCCTGCAAATGGGGTGATTTGCATACCAGTGTTTGTGCATGATTAGTGCAGGTTCTTGGATCGCACGGCAGATATATTGGTGTGTGTGTGTGTGTGTGTGTGTGTGTGTGTGTGTGTGTGTGTGTGTGTGTGTGTGTGTGTGTGTGTGTGTGTGTGTGTGTGTGTGTGTGTGTGTGTGTGTGTGTGTGTGTGTGTGTGTTGTAGTACACAACCAGTACTTGCCAGAAATTCCTGTAGATCCTTCAGTGTTGCTGTAGGTCTCTTGGCAGCCTCCCTGACCAGTTTTCATATTGTCTTTTCATCACTTTTGGAGGGATGTCCAGTTTATTACAACATCACTGTTGTCCCATATTTTCTCCAATTTTTGATGACTATCTTCACTGTGTTCCATGGTATATCCAATGCTGTGGAAATTTTATGTACCCTTCTCCTGACTGATGCCTTTCAATAATGAGATCCCTTTGATGCTTTGTAAACTCCCTGCGAACAATGGCTTTTGCTGTAACAGGCAACTGAGTAAATGTCAAAAAATCCTACTAGGACAGCTGAACTTTATTTGGGGTTAATCAGAGTCTCTTTAATTGATGGCAGGTGTGTATCCAAGAAGACTGGATGCTGTATTTACATCAAAAGTGGCTTTAACAAAGTAGTAGTTTAAGGGTGTGCACACTTATGCAACCAGCATATTGTACGTTTTTTATTTTTGATATTTTTTTCCCTAACAGATTTGCTTGTTTTTCAGTTGAATTGTACAGATTATACATCACATTAAAGGTGGGAAAAGTTTTAAAATGATTTATTGTGGTGTCATTTTTATATCACAAAAACCTGGCATTTTAACAGGGATGTGTAAACTTTTTTATATCCACAGTATATAAATATATATATATATATATATATATATATATATATATATATATATATATATATATATATATATATATATATAGGTTTACCCTCATAATATTGAATGACAAATGGTTGAAACTGAATTGGTTGAACACACTATACTGAATGCTCAAAATGTTGAAATTAAATTAATCTAAACTCACAATGTTGAATTTATCGAATTTGCCCATTTCTGCACTGTTGTGTGATCTCAGAGTTGATATATTTAAGTGGGGGGGGGGCACAACCCCCACATGGGGGGTGCAGGGGGGCATAGACCCCCTGCAAAATAGAGTTGATCTCATTGCTTTTTCAATGTAGTGATTGTAGACATTTTGACAATTCAATGTTTTGGGTTGGGATCTAATTTTTCGACCAAATGATAATTAGACATTTTGTCATTCAATATTATGATGGTAAACCATATATATATATACATATATATATATATATATATATATATATATATATATATATATATATATATATATATATATATACATATATATATATATGGTTCCCATTCAGAAGCCTGAAACATCATAAGCCTGAAAATCAAAATCCTGAAACCAAAAGCCTGAAAATTCAGAATCCTGAAAACTCAAAATCCTGAAAGCCCAAAATCCTGAAAGACCAAAATCCTGAAACTCAAAATCCTGAAAACACAAATAATGCTAATATGTCACTATAAAGACACTAATATCTACCAACTGACCCTGACCCTAACCCTAACCCTAAGGTCCGTCACTATCGCACACTCACCTGACCCGCGCCCTAAACCTAACTCACTTAAACCGCCCCTAACCCCAATATTTGTCACTATTGCATACATGCCTAACCTGCGCCCTAAACCTAACTCACTTAAACCGCCCCTAACCCTAAAATAAAACCAACCGCACACTTACCTGACCCCAACGCATGACCTAACACCACAGGGCTAACAATAGCAAAGCCACAATGACATCAGTATGTCTATTTTGTGTTTTCAGGATTTTGAGTTTCAGGATTTTGGTCTTTCAGGATTTTGGGCTTTCAGGATTTTGAGTTTTCAGGATTCTGAATTTTCAGGCTTTTGGTTTCAGGATTTTGATTTTCAGGCTTATGATGTTTCAGGCTTCTGAATGGGTACCATATATATATATATATATATATATATATATATATATATATATATATATATATATATATATATATGTGTGTGTGTGTGTGCGTGTGTGCGTGTATGTGTGTGTGTGTGTGTGTGTGTGTGTGCACGCGTGTGTGTGTGTGTGCGTGTGTGCTCCCAAAACATGATTAACAGTATGCTTCTGACATTGTACTGTATATAGAATAAATATAGAATAACTTACCTTATAATGGTTTCCAGCAAAACATCTCCAAGTTGAGTGCAGGCATACATGTTAGCACATTCAATTCATGAACAGTCTTATTTTGCATGGATTCTTCTCTTGCTTTTATGAACAGCCATTTTTTCTGTTATACAGCCTATTCATTCTGTGATTCCATCAGGGCAGCTTGTTTTTTGAGTTAGTTCTGTACTTCTTCCTTGTGGGTACAGCTGCCTCTATGCAGCTATTAACATGCTTGTATAGAGTTTCTGTGAACAGTTCTGCAGAAGCGTCAGTGTTCTCAGGGATTATGGGACTTGAAATTTTGCCAGGTTATAACTTAAGTTCCTGAATATCCCAGATTTAGCTGAGGGTCCAGGTTTTATTTTTACTTCAAGGAGACCATTTTGTGGTCTGGCCTTACCAGGGAAGACATTACACTAGGGTGTGTGCAGCACTCTCGCATATTAGTGAGAACCAGATCCAGTATGGTTGCAACCTTGGTTAGTGCATTGACAACAAGATCCAGGAAGTTTGTGTTTATAAAATCCAAGAATCTCTGTGCCTGCACATTTTGTGTCATATAGGATTCCCAGTTATTATTGGGGTAATTAAAGTTGTAAATTAATATGGTATTGGGTTTGATGGTGAGTGTTTCTAATATGTTTAAATACATGGTATGGGTAAAAGAGAGGGAGCTATAGCTTGCAAGGAAGTGGAATTAGATTTTGCCTGTGGTGATTTGAACATGGAGCAGCTCAAGTACATTGTCCTGTTTGACCAGCTTGAACATGGAGCAGCTCAAGTATATTGCCTGTTTGACCAGCTTGAGGTATATTTATTTGTGATGTAAATTGATACACCTACATCTTTAGTCCCTGTTTGTGTAGTAACAGGTCTAAATATGTGGAAGGCATTATAACTTTGCACTGTCAGTGTGACCTCAATGACTTTAAAGCATGGCTCAGTGACTGCACAGATGTCAGCATTTTCTGGGGTGATGAGAGTTTCTGGGGAGTGGAGGTTTTTTTGTTTAAACTCCTAGCACTGACCTTTAGATTTTCTTGGTTTTCATTTGCCATGTTAGAAGTACTTTCAGTATGGAATTGCCCAAAGAAGACACTATGGGGGAAGACAATGTTTTAGCTAATATACAAAAGCCTAGCGGGGAGAGGTTCAGACCGTCCATGCAAAAGCAGCATGGTCTGTTGACCAGCTCTTTCATCATCATCATCTTCTTTCGGCTGTTCCTGTTAGGGGTTGCCACAGCGGATCATCTGTTTCCATTTCTTCCTGTCCTCTGCATCATGCTCTTTCACACCAACCGCCTGCATGTCCTCTCTCACCACATCCATAAACCTTATCTTAGGCCTTCCTCTTTTCCTCTTACCTGGCAGTTCCATCCTTAGCATCCTTTTCCCAATATATCCAGCATCCCTCCTCAGCACATGTCCAAACCAATGCAATCTCACCTCTCTTGCTTTGTCTCCAAACTGTCCAACCTGAGCTGACCCTCTAATATACTGATTCCTAATCCTGTCCATCCTAGTCACACCCAGTGCAAATCTTAACATCTTTAACTCTGCCACATCCAGCTCTGACTCCAGCCTTTTCATCAATGCCACCGTCTCCAACCCATATAACATAGCTGGTCTCACTACCCTCTTGTAGACCTTCCCTTTCACTCTTACTGGTACCCGTCTGTCACAAATCACTCCTGACACTCTTCTCCACCCATTCCACCCTGCCTATACTCTCTTCTTCACCTCTCTTCCACACTCACCATTACTATGAACTGTTGATCCCAAGTACTTAAACTCATCCACCTTTACCAACTCTACTCCCTGCATTCTCACCATTCCTCTACCCTCCCTCACATTTACACACATATATTCTGTTTTAGCCCTGCTGACCTTCATTCCTCTCCTCTCTAAAGCATATCTCCACCTCTCCAGGGTCTCCTCAACCTGGTCCCTACTCTCACTACATATCACAATGTCAACTGCAAACATCATAGTCCACGGGACCTCCTGTCTGATCTCATATGTCAACCTGTCCATCACCACTGCAAATAAGAAAGGGCACAGAGCTGATCCTTGATGTAATCCCACCTCCACCTTAAACGTATCTGTCACTCCCACTGCAGTCCTCACCAATGTCACACTACTCTCGTACATATCCTGTACCACTCTTACATACTTCTCTGACACTCCCAACTTCCTCATACAATACCACAGCTCCTCTCTAGGCACCCTGTCATATGCTTTCTCTAAGTCCACAAAGACACAATGCAACTCCTTCTGACCTTCTCTGTATTTCTCCAAAAACACTCTCAGAGCAAATATTGCATCTGTAGTGCTCTTTCCTGACATGAAACCATACTGCTGATCACTAATTATCACCTCCCTTCTTAACCTAGCTTCCACTACTCTTTCCCATAACTTCAAGATGTGACTGATCAATTTTATCCATCTGTAGTTACTGCAGCTCTGCACATCACCCTTATTCTTAAAGATAGGTACCAAAACACTTTTCCTCCAATCCTCAGGCATCCTTTGACTTTCCAAAATTTCATTAAACAATATGGTTAAAAATTCCACTGCCATTTCACCTAAGCACCTCCACGCTTCCACTGGTATGTCATCTGGGCCAACAGCCTTTCCATTCTTCATCCTCTTCATAGCTGTCCTTACTTCCTCCTTGCTAATCTGTTTCACTTCCTGATTCCCTATCCCCACATCAACCAACCTTCTCCCTCTCTCATTCTCTTCATTCATCAGCCCTTCAAAGTACTCTTTCCATCTACTCAACACACTCTCCTCACTTGTGAGTACGTTTCCCTCACTATCCTTTATCAGCCTTACCTGCTGCACATCTGTCCCTCTGTCTAGCCAATCAATACAGGTCCTTTTCTCCCTCTTTAGTGTCCAATCTCTCATACAACTCTCCATATGCCTTATCCTTAGCCTTCGCCACCTCTCTCTTTGCCATGCGTCTCATCTCCTTATACTCATGTCTACTTTCTTCATCTCTTTGACAATCCCACTTCTTCTTCACCAGCCTCTTCCTCTGTATACTCTCCTGTACTTCCTCAGTCCACCATCAGATCTCTTTGTCCTCCTTCCTCTGTCCAGATGTCACACCAAGCACCTTTCTAGCAGTCTCCCTTACTAGATCTGCTGTAGTTACCCAGCTATTCGGCAACTCTTCACTGCCTCCCAGTGCCTGTCTTAACTCATCCCAGAACTCCACCTCACAATCACCCTTTTTTAACTTCCACCATTTAATCCTTGGCACTGCATTCACACTCCTCCTCCTCTTCTTGATCACCGTCATCCTACAGACCACCATTCTATGCTGCTTAACTACACTTTCCCCTGTCACCACGTTACAGTCTCCAATCTCCTTTAGACTGGCCCTCCTAGATAGGATATAATTCATCAGTGTGCATCTTCCTCCACTCTTGTATGTCACCCTATGTTCCTCCCTCTTCTTAAAATACGTATTCACCACAGCCATGTCCATCCTTTTCACAAAACCCACAATCATCTGACCTTCTGCATTCCTCTCCTTAACACCATACCTACCCATCACTTCCTCATTCCCTCTGTTCACTTCACCAACATGCCCATTGAGGTCCGCTCCAATCACTAGTCTCTCACCCTTGGGTACACTCACCACCACTTGATCCAACTCACTCCAAAATGTTTCTTTCCCATCCATTGCACACCCAACTTGTGGAGCATATGCACTAACAACATTCATCATTACACCATCAGTTTCAAGCTTCATAAACATCACTCTGTCAGACACTCTCTTCACCTCCAAAACACTCTTGGCATGCTGTTCCTTTAGAATAACCCCTACCCCATTTTTCCTGCCATCCACACCATGATAGAATAATTTGAACCTGCCTCCTATACACCTGGCCTTACTTCTCTTTCATCTGGTCTCTTGCACGCACAATATATCAACCTTCCTTCTCTCCATCATATCAGCTAGCTCTCTCCCTATACCAGTCATACTGCCAACATTCAAAGTTCCTACCCTCACTACTACACTCCTAACCTTCCTCCTCTCTTCCTGCCTTCGGGCATGCCTTCCCCCTCCTCTTCTCTTTTGGCCAACATATTGCACCCTCTTAGAATGACATCAGAAACTAAGGCAATTATAAAGCGAGTCATCTTTTGTTTGTATTGCAGCATCATCCTTGGAGAAGGTAAAATGTTGCTGAGTACTAGGTGCATACCAGTCTAGGACACATATTCCAAGAGCTCCATGATGTCTCTCTTCATATAGTCTAGGAAGATTCTTCTTAGGTTATTTGCACCCACGTGGACTATGAATGGGTCATACTGGTACTTGTGGTCCAAAGACCTGAGCGTGTGTGTAATGTGGTGTAATCTAGCCCTTGATAACCAACTGATCATGACTTTCTCCTTACTCAGCCTTGTGAGAGGGACATCACTGTGTCTCCTGATGGAGTCTTCAATTACCAGAATGTTGGATTGTGTGTCAGTTTGCCTTATGGACTTAGAAGTAGAGGCTCCATGAGAAGTGGCTGTGTGAGTTGGTATGGGTGTTGTTTTGAAAGAGTAGATTTGAGGCTGCCGAGGGTATTTGTTATATGTACTTTGTCTAGGAGGTCTTTGGGGTTTAGGAAGGTTACATTTAAGTGCATCACCATATGTGGGTCTATATGTCTGCTTTGTATTGTGTGCTATTAACAACCTTATTGACATTAGGAGTACTTTTATGTGAGAGCTTTGCTTCCAGTGACATTGGGTAAATACATCTCTCACATACTTTATTTGTTTGTTTGAGAATTAACTGGTTGTCAATAAATAGTTTATGTGTGACTCACAAGAGACTCAGTGTAGTCTCTTTCCTGGTTTTAATATGCAGTTAAAAGCAGAATACAAGCAAAATGCAGTGGAAAGAAAACAAATCACATATACAAATTAGAACAAGGTGATAAAGTAATATAAAATGCAAGAAAGCAAAAACAAACTAACCTTTCCCTCATAGCAAGTTGTGGTAGAGTCTAGGTGAGCTTTTCCAATAAAACTTTGAAATATTTTATTTTACCCCTTAAATAGAAGGTTTAATTCATAGCTCCACCCTAAATTCACAGATGATTAACCTTAGTTGAACTGCTCTAACTTCTGTGTGGCTCTCAAGAGACACCACTGTGGTATCTTTCCTAGTTTTAATATGCAATTAAAAGCTGAATATAAGTAAAATACAGTGCGGAGAAAAGAAATCACAATATACAAAATAGAAGGAAGCAAAGTACTATAAAATGCAAGAAAACAAAAGCAAACTAACCTTTTCCTCACAGCAAGTAGTGGCAGAGTCTGGGTGAGCTTTTCTAATAAAGCCTTATATTTAAATGTAATTGGATGAATGGATGAGTAACTGTAATTATTTATATATTTTTTGATCAATTATTTTGGACAAATGAATTAATGCATTGATGAATTTGATTGGTTGTAGTTAAAATGGAGTAACTACTTATAAGAGTGTTTTAAAATGTTCCACTGACTCTGATGATGCCGTATGTTTTATGGTGAAAGCACTAGGTTCTATGGATTTTGGTAATTAAAGCAGTATTTTTTCTACAGTGTTTCCTGACTTCACTCTTTTTATATCCTTGTTCATCCCAAGTGCCTATGAACCCATGGACATTAATGAAGTTTTCCACTAACTAGTTTAACTTTGCAATGAGGATTAGGCCACTCTAGTATTAGTTAATGTCAACTTATTACTATTTACACCTGTAGATATCTGTTCATATTGCTGTGATAAATAGTTATTATCATGTATTTCTTGGTTTAGAAGCACTGAACAAAAAATGCTGTTCTCATTTTTCTATCTGTGAAATAAAACCATTGGTAATGAAATATTTATGATCTATTCTCTTCTCTCCTTTTTTGTCTCATTTCAAGATCCACTAGAGTCTGAAGCACATTGACTATGGTTGAGTCAGGTGAGGGAGAGATTCCAAGTAGTCCCTGCTCATCATATAACTGATTCACAGATTTGGAGTGTTGGCACCTGTCGCTTTTGTGTTGGTACACGAATAAACAAGTCTTTGTGGGTTCTGTTTAAGCAGCTTTATTGTATACAAACAAATTACTGTAAAGGCTTATTTGACTATGACTAAGTAACATATACAAACTAACTGCTGTGATTATACATGCTCACACACAGGCTACTTCTGCAAAATGGCACTAGGGACTGCACGTGTCTGGAATTTATATGTGCACACACAGCTTTGCATGCTTCTTAAAGACATAGCACACACACACACTACACTCTGATCTATATCCTCCCTCTTTGAGACATAGATCATGCAATTTGTCATGAGATTATTTAGCATGCAGAAATCACAGATAATCTAAAGGCATGCATTATACAATACTAAGTACACATGTATATACAATCAAGTCCACGTTGCTTTGTATTTCACACTAGGCTTAGAAACTCATCCATATCGTGTGACATAAAATTGGGAATCAGATTTAGCAAATGGAACAGCCTCTGCAAAATGGTTGACCTGTGGAATATTCAAACTACTTTCTGCAAAGAATCAGACTTTTGAACACATACTGGTCTGGAAACAATGTCTGACTCAGTCTTTGATTTAGAGTCTGCATCACAGATACAATGTTATGACTGCAATGGTGATAATTCTGGTACAGGAAGAAAATGTCTGCAGTTCCTCCTATACTCCACACCCTCGGAACTTACCAAATAGGATCTTGACTTGGCACAGATGCCTGTTATCTGTCCTATTCAATCAAAACCTTTCATTGTCTGGACTCATACCATCTATCCTTCTCTCAACAAACAAAGTAATCTGCTCAATCTGTCATAACTAGATTTCTGGATATTACACTTCTTCAACAATTGAGCCTTGATGGTTTTATTGTTCTTAGAATTAGGCTTCAAAAAACTTGATGAAATAGGTAGAGTAGTTCTAGTTTTTTCTGGAAAGTAGTCTTTGAACAGGTGAGCCAAGAATATCGTCATGAGGTATGTTTCTGAGATTAAGTAAATTCAAGAATACATCGGTATTGTCAAACTTTGACTTTTCAAATAATTGCTTTGCACTCTGTACTGTTCATTCAGCTAGACCATTGGATTGAGGAAATTCAGGACTACTAGTGACATGTACAAAGTCCCACTCTTACACAAATTTCTGAAACAACTGGCTAGTAAATTGAGTACCATTGTTAGAATAAAGTTTGTGTGGACTACCATGAACTGAAAAATGACATGTAAGCTTAGTGATAACAGCTGTTGAGGTTAAGTTTGGTAGCAGATCGATCTCAAACCAGTTTGAGTAAGAGTCTACCAAAACCAAATAGTGATGATTATTCCATTCAAAGATATCAGTTGCAACAGTAGACTGAGGAAGTTCAGGTATTGTATTTAGCTGAAGTGTTTTTTTTTTTTGCTAATGCACTCTGGTACTATTATATACTGAACAAGAAGAAAGAACTCTATCAATGTCTTTTGATAATGAATGCCAAAATACTAGTTCTCTTGCCCTTCTCTTACTGGATAATAAACTGGGGTGACCAGATTGCTTTGACGGCCATCTAACATTGATGTAATGATTAAGCTTTTGTGAAATTTGATCAGTAATAGTATCTCTAAACTCATCAAGTCTAGTGATGGAAAAATTACGCACTGACATTACATCAAAGTCAAATGTTTCAGCATCAAGCTGTTCTGTTGTACTTCTAAGCAATATGGATAAAGTATCAGCCAGAGAGAGCAATTTACCTTTAGTGCAGACCATTTTGAAATTGTACTTTTGCAATTTGAGCATCATTCTTTGTAATCTCACCTTAGCAGAATGCATAGGCTTCTTTAGAATAGTAACTAGAAGTTGATGATCAGTTTCAATTTGAATAGCTCAACCATAAGTATAATCATGAAACTTGAAACAAGTGAAAACTATTGCTAAAAGTTCTTTCTCAATTTGAGCATAATGCAACTCAGTTTGAGTAAGTGTCCTAGATGCATAGGCTACTGGTCTGCCTTCTTGAAGAATAACTGCACCAAGACCAGAATTAGAAGCATCACAGGATAGGACAACTGGTTTATTCACATCATAGTACCTTAACTTAGTGGGGGTCGCAATTTTCTGCTTAAGGTCATCAAATGTCTTCTGATGATGTTGTAGCCATGACCATACAACATTTTTGCATGCTATCTCTCTTAACAGTGCTGTCAATTCACTAAAATCTGGTATAAACTTGCCCAAATAGTTGGCCATGCCCAGAAAACACTGTAAACCTTGTGCATTCTTTGGTGCTGACATCTCTAAAAACAGCTAGTTGTTTGGTTGGGTCATGTCTTAAACCTGTACTTGTAAACAAATGTCCTACGTAGGTTAATTCTGAAAGTCTGAATTTGTACTTCAGAGGGTTGAGCTTCAAATTTACTTCACATGCTCTGTCTAGAACTTTTTTGAGGTTTCTGTCATGCTCTGCTTCGCCATAGCCTCCAACTAATAGATCGGCCACTATTATGGCACAAGGATAATCTGAAAAATTTTGTTCCATTGCACGCTGAAAGACTTCACTTGCAGAATTTATTTCAAATGGCATCCTTAGAAATCTCTACCTGCAAAATGGAGTACCAAAAGTAGTTAGAAATGAGGATTTGCAATCAAGCATCACTTGCCAAAATGAACTGGTTGTATCGAAAACAGAAAATACAGTGCCATTTGGTATTAGAGCTGCAACTTCCTCAACTGTGCGCATTGGATGATATGGCCTCTTTAATGCATTGTTCAAATCTCTAGGATCAATGCATATTCTGATTTTGTCTGAGCCTTTCTTTTGAGTGGCTACTATGGATGACACCCATTCAGTTGGTTCTGTGACTGGACAAATCACACCTTGCTGCACCATCTTATCCAGTTGAGCTTTGACTTTATCTTGCATTGCTATTGGGACTTTTCTTGCTGGTCTGACCACTGGTGTGACCTCAGGGTCTAATTTCATAGAATGCACAACTGGAAGTTTGCTAAGTTATCATCAAAAACATCAACATACTCTGAGAAAATGGATTCTGAAAAACTTAAACTGCAGTCACACGATGAACTTTTTTAGCAAAAGAAAGCAGATTAATTCTCAAACTATCTTTGAGACCTAGCAAAGATTGCACCAGTCATCAGACTACATAGAATAATATGTATAAAAAGAGAAATGGCTTCAGGTAAAACCCAGGTGCACAAAACCAGAACTATATATAACCAACAATACACCGAGGTACCACACAATAGCGTCTTTATTACACAAAAAATAAGAACAGTGGTGAACGCTTTCGCAAAACTAATTGCTTCATCAGACAAGAAAATAAAACACTCCATTGCTTATATACAGATGGAACCATTGACTCAATCACTGATGTCATAGGTCAATTAAGGCATTAAAACTATATAACTTATAAATGTAGAAAAGGCTACATATAGAGAAAACTGCATATAAAAAACTGCATGTAAATGCATATAAAAACTGCATACAAAAACTATATACAAAAACTATATACAAACTGTTGGTAAAAGACCTAAGTAATAGATATAAACTCCATAAATACTATAGCTATGAAAAATTAAAGGATAAAAATCTAGATCTAGTTATTAAATCTATCTACAATATGTATGTATAACTAAAAGTAGTCTATGTCTCTAAACTATGAAAAAATAGGTGTAATGGGTGTATGAGGTGCCTAAAATTAAACATGTTTGAGGCGTCTTGCTTTCAAGAAAGGAACCAAGGAAGTAGAGCCATTAAGGCCTGGATATTTATCTGCATTCAATTTAATGATCCATCTCTGTTCACAGCTTTCAGTAAAATTTTCTATATCCCCTCCTCTAATGTTTTTGTGTATGCGCCGTAGCACAAAAAACTTAAAAGAATGTGAATTATCTGTATTAATAATATGCTGGGCGAGTGCATTAGTGGGTTTCTTATTTTTGACATCACGAAGATGTTCTAGAATTCTGTCTTTAAGAAATCTATTCGTTTTACCTACATAAAACACCGGACATTTCTGAGAAAAACAATAGTAAACAACATCAGTGCTCTTGCAATCAGCATAAGTATTAAGCTGTAACTGAAAATGCTTGGTGGGGTGGACATAGGTATTTACACTGTAAATATAGGGGCAGGCACTGCATGACCTGCAAGGAAAAGTGCCCTGACGTGAAGAAGGGATGGCTTTCTTAGGCATATTCTTGTTACATAACTGCTTCTTGAGTGACATATTGTTCTTGAAACTGAATAGTGGATCTTTACAGGTAATAACCTGCAACTGTATGTGTCTTTTATATGCAGTTTTCTCTATATGTACAGTATAGATACCTCTGTGTATTTTTGGTTATACATAGAATAATAAGTTGTAACAGTTCTCAGCCAAATAACATAAAAGTATTACTGAACCTTCAGTTTGAATTTCTTCACCTCCATACACAACAAGTCTCACACTGTTGGTTACATTGAGTAATTCATTGGTTCTCACTTTTACAAATGTATCTGCTGATATAACATTGTACATTTGATCCGGTGTCGACTTTGACCTCTGAATTTTCCATTGATCTGAAATGTGCAAAACACTTCACTCCTTGTCAATAAGTTTACTGCAGCAACTCTTTCATGCAGTACTGATACACCACCCACATAGAAAGCTGACTGTTTTGCCTCTACTTGATCAACTTGCTTTCTTCTATGACCTTTCTTTACAACTGTCTGAGGCTTACTTGATTTGCAAATCTTTTGAAATTGATTCCATTTCTTGCCCTTATGGCACTGCTGACCATATGCTAAACATTTCTCTCTTTTAGACTCATGGTTTGCACCACAATTTTGACAGTTAACAATAAAGCTAGACTTGGGTTTTGCTGACTCACATTTGTATGGTACTAAAATGGTGGTGGAGCTTGCACTTTTCCTAGAACTCTCTGGAAAACTCAGCACCTTCCTTGGAAACCCTGTGGCTGCACTTTGCTTAGGCCTGTTTCTGCTTGCCACATGTTGCATACTCTACATTTACTTTTGCGTTTGCTGAAACCATGCTTTTGTCACTTGTAAGCATATTTGTGTGACTTTCTGTCACCTCATGGATCTGACAAATCTTTATTATTTTGTTTAATGTCAAATCAATGTCACACAGCAAAGTCTTTCTCACTGCAGCACTATTAATACAGCATACAAGTCTATCCTTTATCAGCTCATCCTTCAAGTCACCAAACTGACACGTTTTAACCTTATTCCTCAAGCCATAGCTCTCAACCTTCCATCGCCAAAATGAGGAACACTGGCCTTCAAAATGTGGAACAAATGGGCAAAATGTGGAACACATACTAAAGGCTTACTAACAACTTCAACTAGGAAGGTCATAGGATGGTTAAAATATGCTGGTTTTACTTGTAAAGAAGATCCTTTAATGAATTAATATGATTCATTTCTATTTACAATGGATTTCACTTAAAAAATTCCTAACACTGAATGTGTGACAGACTCTTTCAATGTGGAACTTTGAGGAATTTCGAGGAACATGAACTTTTTAAGACCCCAAATGAGTTACGTTCCTCGTAATGAAGTACACTTGAGAGGTATGCCTCAAGCCAGTTATATAAGCTGCAAATGTTTCCCCTGGTTTCTGATTTCTTGTACAAAACAAATGCCTCTCTAATGTAATGTTCATCTGGGGGTTTCACATTTCTTTGAATGTATGCTTTAAATACTCTGGGTCTTCTCTGGATTCAGCTTGCACAAAAATATGGCGATCTGCAACCTCACCTTTATATACTGCTGGTGCATAAACAAATGATCACACTCTTTCTATAGCCTCAGATCCTGCTAGATTTAGCAAAATAAATGCCCTTGTGCATGCATCTCTATCTGCATAAGCTGCTTGAATAAAAATATCATATTCCTGTTCAAATATTCTCTAGTTCTCCGCAATATTCTGGTCAAACACAAGTGGTTGTGGTTTTCGAAATCCATTTGCCATATTAACACATACCAATGAAGGGTCTTGCAAATACATACAAAGATACACACACACACACACACACACACACACACACACACACACACACACACACACACACACACACACACACAAACACACACACACACATAAGTAATTGACATAAACACAGTTTGGTCAAAGCTTTTGTGCTCTATACGTGGACTTTCTTTCTTTTTACTTATCGGAATTGTGTGAATGAATAACCACACAGTGCATTCAACTAACTGGACTTTGCGAAATAAACCTCTCGGGCTTCTTGATGCTTTATTGCACTTTATGAAATAACTTTCAGATTTCTTAATGCTTCACTGTGCTTTATGAAATAGCTTTTTAGGTTTCTCGATGCTTTATGGTACTTTGCGAAATAACTTTTGAGCTTTCTCGATGCTTCACTGCGCCTTGCAAAATAACTTTTTTAGACTTTTTTGCTACTTTATGAAATGCTGTGGAATAGTTTTCAACTTTTCTATTGCTTTATGGAGCTTAACAGAATAGTTTCTTAGACTTTGTAATGCTTTATGAAATTTTTGATAGGTAAAGGCAGAAATGCTAAAATCATTGGCTATCAGAATTGCTAAAGGCAAAAATGCTAAAGTAATTGCTTGAAATTGTATCGATAAGGGCAAGCATGCTACAGTCATGCGCCATCACTTATTAAAGTCGTCACTTTAAGAAACATTCAAGAACTTTGCAATGCAACTGAGCAATTCACGAGCCCTGTGATACTCTTGTAATCTTTTGTAAAAACACCTTTCTTTAATACAAAAAACGTGTTAAGCAATTGCACAATGCGAATAGTCAGATTTTTTTGTTGCCCAAGTTCATGTCTTTTGAGGTGTTTGCACTTTGTAAATGACTAGATACAATACACTGAAATGTCCCAAAAATGGCAGCACCTTGTTAGACACCTCCTTACAGTATAAGAAGCACTCTGTAATGGCGGCACTTTGTGAACAGACATATCCAGCACAAGAACCTTTCTTCAAATAACTATGCTTCAACTGAATTACACGAGACAGTTGTATTTCACACACAGTGAACTCTGAAATACATGCACAGAAATAATCACACACTGTAAGTACTTTTACACACTCTGAGATACATTGAATAACTTTAATTACTCTTTTGATACCATACAAAGTCGTAGTTAAGCCCAAACACAGCAGCTTTTTTGTTTTTCTGTTTCATTTTTACTGTATAGTCCATTTAGCTATTTATTACATTTTTAGATATTCACTTTGCTCAACATAGCAGTCGCCTTGCTTTATTTTTACTTACTGTGCCCTTTTCTTTCCTTATTATATTCTTTGTGCCCACTTAAACTTTTTTTCTTTTTTTTATGCCTAGCATACTTTCTTTGTGCTCGTTTTATTCTAAACATGCCCAATTCTGCCTTAAGGGCTTTTCATCCAGAAAAAAGGAGGTCATTGTCCCACTGTACTCATCCCTCATTAGACCCATTATAGAATACAATGCCCCGTTTGATATTTACCTCTCAAGTCATATGCAACAACTGGAAAGGCCGCAGAAATACCTCACTAAAAGAATCACAGACCTAAAGTAGGTGCCCTATGCTGACTGTCTAAAAAAATACAGCTATACTCTGTCGCATATCGTCTACTCAGAGGCGATATCTTCTTAACATACAAGGCCGTGTCAAACCCTGAGCTGTTAGACATGCTACACTTAAAGAAATCTCAATACCTCAGAGCTACATGCTCCAGGGATCTAAACCTTGTCATCACAATGAACAAAACATGCTGGAGGGATAGGTTTCTGACCCAGAGACTCCCCAGACTCTGGAATAGACTGCCCATACATGCCAAGCAGAACGCCTCTTTGGCTCTCTTCAAAGGGAACCTTGACAATTGGATGGGAGATAGGAAATTCACACCAGGGATCACGTCAGTCACCCTGCTAGACAGGAGTCCAGGGAAGTAAATATTGTGGGAAGAAATATCCAGGGAATTGTTATGGTTAGGCTTGTATAGGCCCTAAGACTGATAGCCTAGTACCAACCTATGAACCTATGCACCTAAACACACTCCTTATTTCCTTAAACATGCTCATTTTGTACTTTAAACACATTTCTTTCATCAAACACTTTTATCTTAAACATTTTCTTTAGTTAACAGACTTTTTGTGTTTTCTCTTTGACTGATAATGCAGTTTATGCTCTTGTAATGCCTTTTCTTACCTCTTTGCATTGAGTAAATAATTTGTATTACTTTTCATTACCTTTAATTAATTCTTCCTGGTTGTGCTTGCACTGTTTTCTCTCAGTTTTACCTTCTCTGTCGTCTTTATATCTTATGCCTCCAAATGTTTTGTTCTTTTCCATCCCGGTTCTGACACTATCTCACTTTCACGTTGGTACATGAATAAATGAGTCTTCATGGGTTTTGTTTAAGCAGCTTTATTCTATACAAACACATTACTGTAAAGGCTTATTTGACTAAGACTAAGTAACTTATATACAAAATAACTGCTGTGATCATACATGCTCACTCATTGGCTGCTTCTACAAAATACCACTTGGGATTGCACATGTCTGGAATTTATACATGCACACACAACCTCATATGCTTCTTAAAGACATAGCACACACACGCTACACTCTGATCTACAGCACCACTCCTGTGGGCACCCCATAGTGTGGCAACCTGGAAAGATATCATTCAGAGTTTCAAGACCTGGTGGAGGCTTCATTGGAGTGGCAGTGGAACATGTGCCAAAGTTTCCTTCAGCAGATGTAAGACTCTGTGTCCAGGTCAGCTCCGAACACCATGCCACTGGAAGCCTCAATCCCCACACTATCCATATCCCCCCACCCAGGGACATCAGGGCAGAGAACAATGTGAGGCTTTCCAGACAGGGGTGGAAGTGATCGGTTTCTTGTCCCCTTTGACTCTGTCTGCCTTCTGTGCATCTGTATCTCTTTATACTTGTAAGCCCTCCATAGTGTTCTTATCCATCTTGTGTGCCTTTCATGTTAATTTCAATATTCTTAACTCTTCCATAACCACCCTTCCTATCCACTCTGCCTTTTAATCTCACCATCCATCTTCTCTTACATACATAAATATATCTGTTGGTGCACTTATAATAATCTAAACAGCACAATACTGGCATGAAAAACATATGAACTTGAAAACTATCTAAACACAAAATATCAACAGAATTTAAATTATACCCACTGTTGTGTGACATCCCTCTGAGTTGGAGTATATAATTAGTAGGGAGTGTGGGTGCTACAATGGAGTTTGCCCCCCCTGCAAAAACATTGGCTTTGGCTGTGAGTAGATTCTGTTATTATTTTCTGTTTAAATATTTTTGAATTTAGTTTACATATTTTTGCTGCCTATATTATGCTGCTTAGACTATTTTTAGTATACCCATATTTATAATATATATATATATATATATATATATATATATATATATATATATACATATACATACATTTATTTGTGTGTGGGTCTGTGTGTGTGTGCATAGAGAGAGCGTGACAGGGGGTAAAAAAAAAAAAATATATATATATATATATATATATATATATATGGATTCACTTTATAACCTCGAAATGCTGAAATATCGAATTTCAGTATCTCGAGACTATAAAACCGAATCCACAAAACACCGACAAATAAAAACCGCGAAACCACATAACCGAAAACACCGCACACACTACACTAAACATACAACACAACACCCACATCACAACATAAACAAAATAAAACACACATACACAACTCACACACACATAAGCAGGGGGGCAAGCCCCCCTGCACCCCCCCCTACTTATATATACTAACTCCGAGATCGCACAAACACAACACAAAAGCTCACTCACACACACACATTCTCCAATCCCTCACACACACTCTAACTCCCACTCAAAACCCTTACAAAACACTCACTTACCTGACATAACACCTACATCCACACACGGCACCGTGCACCACCAAAACACAAACCTGGACATTACGTAGCGCAAGTTCATAACCGTGAATTCGACATATATTCGACATATGTGAAATTCGCGATTATGAACGTTCGCTATTTCAAACATTCGACTTTATAGCTTCGAGATACTGAAATTCGACATTTCAGTATTTCGATGTTATAAAGTGAACCCATATATATATATATATATATATATATATATATATATATATATATATATACATGTGTGTTTGTGTACGTGTGTGTGTGTGTGTCTCTGTGTGTGTGTGTGTGTGTGTGTGTGTGTGTGTGTGTGTGTGTGTGTGTGTGTGTGTGTGTATCTATATTTCTGTGTGTATCACTATCTTTATATATATATATATATATATATATATATATATATATATATATATATACATATATACATGTGTGTTTGTGTACGTGTGTGTGCATGTGTGTGTGTGTGTGTGTGTGTGTGTGTGTGTGTGTGTGTGTGTGTCTATATTTCTGTGTGTGTATCACTCTCTTTATATATATATATATATATATATATATATATATATATATATACATGACACATATAGTTATATACACATATCTATATAAAAACAAGGGGGTTTATTCAAAAAATAAAAAAAAGTATTTATTTTGTTCCACCTCCACCAGCACATATCTCTTAATATATTCTTGTTGTGTTTTCCATACCTACTCACCCCTTTTTTTCTGGTTTTACAATCTTCCCCTTTCATAAGTTAAAAAAGCCAAAAGTGTGCCCATATAAGGAAGCCATGATAGTGAAGTAAAACCTTTAAACATTTCATGTGCTGCTGCTCGGTGACATTGATGCATAGTCAGCACAGACTCTCGTAGAAAATTCCTGCATCACAAGTGCGATGTAGCACCCACTGCTGATTGCGAAAATTAAGCAAATGCATTTGGGAACTTTTAAACATGTGAAGCACATATACAGATGTGTATCTGTTTCATACATATTTGCATTCTTTGCATCTTATTTTGCACAGATTCAACTGTGTAAAATTGTATTGGATGTTTCTTTACTGGGCTAAGAAGTTTAAAAATTAGTGGCACTCATTCACAGTTCTCACATTTACATATCGGTGTATCACAGAGATTCCCACATTTGCTTTACATCTGTATGCAGGCTGGGAATAGGAATGCTGCCTTATATTTACTTGTCCGTCCTTTTTTTTAGTAATTTTATAATTATAAAATATTTACAAGATACCATTTCAGACATCTGAATGCAGCACACAGCTTGCAGCACATAAATAAAACCAGCAGGATTTGAATTGTGAGTTACAGTGTGAGAATATGAGTTAATTGGCACCTGCCTGTTCAGTGTCCTTTATTAGTGGTAGAACTGACTTATTTAAAAAAATGGCAAAAGTTCAAGAGGTCTTTATATATTTGTCTCCTTGTGTGCATAAAGGGAAGGTCAGTGGTAAAGCCTTCCACCACCATGAAGACAGTCCGTATTTTATGATTTTCAGATTAACTGGTATACAAGAGCAAGTGTTGATTTAGTCATTTTATCATACCATTTATGTCTCTGTTGAACAGAATAAATGGCATAAGTAATAATACATTAATTAAAATAAACCAATGCATATAAAAGCGAATCTCTTGAATAGATTTAAGAAGACCTTCCGGAACAGTCTGGCTATTAATGCAGAAGATTAAAGTTCTGAGCTATGAACAAACTGCACTCTGTAATCTGGGATTTGGATCTCTCAGCCTCCATTAACCTACTGTGTCACTTGGAGCAAATTGTGTACTCAGACACTGCTTTGAGGCAACTGAGAAATTGGGCTATGCTTCCTTATGGTTGGTCTCCTGGACTGCATGCCTAATAGCTGCTAACAAAGACATGGCCCTTTAAGGACCTTCTGAAGCAGTTTTTGGAATTACATTCCTTAATCAGGGAAGGTAGCAATTCTAAAGAACTGGAGTGAGACTGCAAAAGATGAACTGCTATATATTTTGAGGTGAATTCTTGTGACAGCCAGTAGCACCCTCACCCAATGACCTGATATACCTTTGTAGGGAAGAATGCACTAGCAGCTCATTTAAATAGGCTATGTGGGGTTCAGTAGGTAAGAGTAGGGATCTTAAAAACAGACCTGGTAGCATCCATTAGACAATGCTGATCCCACAGTAATGGGATGGCGTGACAAATGTGAGGTACTCCTGCCAGCAGTCATGGAGTAGAATTCTGTATCACCTACAGTCAAGTCACATTCTTATCTGTTAGCTCTAGGTAACAGACACTCCAATAATCTAAACAAGGTGACATTAGTGTACAACTCCTTACAGCTGCAAAGTTCAGAAATTAAATGAGGTTATGGGCATGGACAATACTCTTAAATGTAAGTAAGACATCTTGAGGACAGCTGCCACTTGATTCTTAAGCCTGAAGTTATCAACAGAAAATCATGTCAAAGGATGAAGCTAAGAAACAAATTCAAACCTATTGCAGTATAAAAAAGATTCTTTACCCAAGCAGCCCTAGTATACCTAACCCTTGTCTCAAAAGTTCATCACGAGAAACTGCTATTATTCTCAACTCACATTTCAATGACTCCATTAGCAACCTTACTCAGAATACTCACACTCCCAATTTACTACTCTTCCCTCTCCTTTAGGCCTTAAAATTTTCTCTCAAACCAGTCCTCAATGCCTACATTAAATCTCTGCTGAGCACACTAAAGCCTTGCACTCCCTTGGCTGATAATTTCCCACCGGAATTCCTAAAGCTATCTGCCATCTCTGTAGCCTATTCTATCTTGATCGTCTTCAACTGATCTATCCAAGAATCTAGAGTCCCCTCTATCTGGTAACAATTCTTCATTGTACCCATCCATAAAGGAAGATATTCCACTGACCTCTCAAAATATAGGGCCATTGGCATCCTGTCCCCATCTCAAAAATATTGAGAAATGCATACGCAATCAGCTCCTTAATTATATTCTGCAGAAAATGTACTCGCTCCCACCCAACATGGCTTCCGTCCTAATCATAGTACAACTACTGCACTAATCTTCTTCATTCATACCATCTCTCAAGGCAGAGACAAAAATAAATTGTTTTCCTCCCTATTTTTAGACCTTTTCAAAGTCTTTGACACTGTATCACAGCCTAAGCTTCTCACTAAAATGTCTGATCTCGGTCTCTCTAATACAACTCTCAAATGGTTCCCTAGCAACCTTACTAACAGACAGCAGTCCATCAAATGGCTCTCTTCTTTCTCACCCTTCCTCCCAGTTAAGGCCGGAGTACCTGAAGGTTCTACTATTTAATATCTTCACTAACGCTCTTTATACTTCCTGCACTCAGTCCTCTCTCATACATTACCCATACGACTCCGCTGTCATCTGTACATCTAATAATCTGCCACAACTCCACACTTTAACCCAAAACTCCTTCAACTCCATCAAAAGTTGGCTAGCTCAAAATCAACTAGTACTTAACCCCAATAAAACTAAACTTCTCTGATTCCTCCAAAGACACTTTCACATTTTAAATCATCTTTTATTATTACATATCTTAACAACATCACTATAAATGTTGAAACACACACCAAGCGCCTTGCTGCTATCATAGATAATGAACTAAATATCCACCTTCGTGTCCAGAATTGGATAAAAAAGACTCAGCAAAAACTGGGATTGTTCTCTAGAAAAAAAATTCCTCATTGACAACTCCAGACTTTCCCCTTGCCTGTGCCTATCTTCTTTCCAGCCTTCTTTATGCCTTCCAGTCTCAACCACTTTACAATCCTACCTAAAAAGTAAACTCAAAGTCTCTTACAATAAAGTCACTAGGTTCACTGCCAGTCAACCCTACAACTCTCACCACTGCACTTCTCTCATATCATTAAACTGGCTTGAGCTCCCACACTGGCTCCTACTCACTCAAGTGCTCCTTATTCACTCAATTATCAACAAACCAACCTCTTGCCCTGCCCTCTCATCCCTCATTACCTTAGCTTAGGAGCTCTGACCAGTTTCTGTTACAAATCTACAAGCCTACAAAAAATATTGGACAACAGTTATATCAGCTATTCTGTTGCCTCAGCCTGGAACAAACTTCTTCCGTCCATTAGAACTATTCCCAATACGTTCAACTTCAAAAAAACTTTAAAAGAGTCTCTGCTGAACTCATGGATCTGCTCCTGCCATATCCCCACCTAACTCTCATCCCTACTTCCCACCCTGAACTTCTTTCTGTATCCTCATTGGTTCTCTGTCATGTCTACTACTTTTCTTACTTCCCACATCTAACTTGCTTCATACCCTTCATTTGCTCGATTTCCACTTGTCCTTTATTTCTCATTCTCTCCCTTTCTCCCCCTCTTCCTACTGTTTTAATGCCCTTTCCGTGTCTCCCTTCTAATCGCCTTAGTCATCTTCTCACTTACCGTTATTTCTAAAAGGTATTTCTTACTCCAAGGCTTGCAGGTTACTTTTAATCTGTACCGCATCTCTGATTTGTTTTGGAACCACACTTACGACCTTAAGTGTCATACATACATTAACATCTTTGATTGTTGATTGATATATTTTTTACTGTATTTGAGATTTCGCTCTGCATATTTTGTGTTTTTATTATTTTCCGTTTGACACTTAGATCCATTGATCTATTGATTCTTCTGTATTTAATGTCTGTCAAGTATTTGACATTTTTGGTAGTTATTGTTATGTAGCCGATGATCTTCTGTACCTTGTGTTATTCCTGCCATGTTAATTGTTCTGCGTGAAGCTTTTCTCCCAAGGCCTCCGCTAGAGAAGGGCACATGCTCAGTCAGACGTACCCAGTTAACAAATGTCAAAATAAATAAATAAATAAATTGGGAAAGAAGAGGACATTTTTTATTGATAAACTGTATTAGCCAGCAAAGGGTCAATGAAATCAAAGTATGTTCTTCAATAATATGACTCCAGAGCAGTAAACAGGACCAGTTTCACCTACAAGGCTTTGGCAGCCTATTTGTATATAAAAAACACTGAAGGATCATAACATTAGGACATTTACTCTCACAATGCTTGAATTATACATACTGAATTATCAGGAGGATTGATTCTTATTTTGACAAAATGTTTAGTGTTGTAACACATGCACACGTGTCTATGTGGGCATTTGTGCCTAGGTGCATGCATGTGTGAGTGTGTGTGTAATTATGTTACAAAGTTCATTGGAGGAATCTGGACTGAACTTCTTCTTAAAGGAAAGACAAATCTGAATTTCATCAACATGTGTTCCTGTACCCTTTAAGATCTTCTTAAGTGGCAGTATATATACTACAAACTACTAAGATGTCAAGAACATGCTTTGGGGCACCTTGCAGTCCAGCAATTGTCTCAAAGACGAATTAACTCCTGTGATTACCCTCTATATCCATGCCAAAAGGTAAGAGGTAATCCAATCAAAAACAGTGCGAAAGAAAGAGATCATTGGCATTTGATCAAGATGGCATTACCCAAGCTATCAAAAGCTGCAGTGAGATCAAAGATAGACAAGATGAAATAAAATTGTGTTTTTGGCCCAGTTTTTCTGCTGACCATCAAGTTACATCCCTCATGAGTACCTGATGAGCCTGTCAGTTCTCAGGGGTAAGAGCTGCTTGGAACCATTCATTCTCCAGAAAAAGAGGGGGACTAGCCAGAAGCAGAATGTTTTATCCACATAGCAGAGATGGGGGTTTGTGTATAACCCTTACTGTTCCGTGTGTACCCAAATGTCCAAGGGAGTTAGGCAAGCAGTCGGTCAATCTGATGTGCATGCATTCCTAAACATAACATAATCAAAGTCATTACTTACCAGGCAAACTTGGCAAAATCTTGTCGCTCCTTCCCTACATCAGATCCGAGCTGAGATGTTTAAGAACTTCAGAATAGGTTGTAATCAGGGCTTTAACATTTACACCAATGGAGCTGGCAAGATGGACTAGATCTATTGATTATAAGGATATTACTTACAACCCAAATAAAAACCGTGGTTAGACTGAAAATCAGACTTACATACATCAAAAAAGCCATGTGATGTCAAATAGGAAAATGTCAACAGGTAAATTACCTGTTTAGTAATCTTACCTATAAAAAGGAATGCTAGAGACAGAGTAATCATTTTTCAGTACGTCCAGATCCATGTATCATTTGAAGATAATGGGAGCTATCGAAGCCTCTTTTAATGAAGATCAATCAATCAATATCTTGATTGCACTAAAGAAAACCCTACTTATTTATTGACTGGTTGATCTGCTGAGCTGCCTATTATATACTCATATGGTTAATTGCAAATCAATCGATGCTAGTGCTTAAATTTTTGTTATTAATTGTCTTGGTCCTTATCTGTTGTCCACAGTTAAATGGTGGGTGGTTTACACTGGAATCTGTTAAATTTAATATCAGATGCCTGGCCTTCCACTCTAAGGCAGCCACTGGTCAGCTGAAGAAGAGAAAGTACTACTGTGACATTTATTGACACTCATATTGCTATGAATTTGTTTGGGTGTAAAAGTGGGGGAAAAAATAGCTACTCAAATGAATAACAAGAATTGAGAGAGCATAACAGAGGAGAACAGTGGAGATCTTTTACCAGTGAGGCAGGGTTATTAGTAAAGATGATTATTAAGATATATATTAAGATATATTATGGCATAGATGTTAACTCACTCTGGATAGCATGGTCAAGTTGCTTTTAGTACAGAAATATGAAACAGTGGGTACGGGAGAAATATTAACTTCAATGTTATGGTAAGGCTATGCTTTTTAATAGTGCATTCAGCTTTTGAAAGTTCGGTTTTAAAAACGATATCAGGCTTGAGAAAGGAGGTGAGTAAAGAGCAAATGAATGGCAAAGGTGGTGAACATGGACTGGATTCTGGGGGTAGATTTGGGGTCACAAATCTAAAGTTAGTTAGAAATCACTGACACTGGGCAGATGTGTCTGAGGAGGCAAATAGGAGATAAGAAAGATTGCAAGTGGGCTGCTGAAAGGACATAATCATGTCAGATATGATATGACATTACCTCACAAAAGGGCTGGGGCAATGACAATCTCCACTGGGATGTGTTTTGCTGTGAGTTATAGAAGTGGATGAAGAATGCATTAGCTGATGGAGGCTAAATGTTAAGGCTGAGTAAATGCAGGGTAGCAATGGAGAGGAGTGGGTGGTAATTTGGTTGAGACAGGAAAGCCATATAAATTGTAATTTCATCACTGGACTGATTGGGTCAGTTCTGCTACCCCTTTGCAACAGGGCAATTATGTTTATCTGCAAGCAACCACTAAATATCAGGTCAGTGCTATTCAGTTTGGGGAATAAGCTGCAGAATGCAAATGTATCTGACTTTCTGGGTGGTACATGAAAAACACCTACAAAAGCATATTGATTAACACCCGTGCAATTGATAGAATTAGAGAACGCGAAGATTATGGAGTTCACACCTTTACGTCTCAACAATGCTTTTCATTTACTGTCATTGGAGATAAAAGTGTGTGTGCTTGGTCCAGGTATAGAATAAGCGAGAACTGTCTGAAGGACAGAAACAAAACTATAATCACTAGTGGAAAAACATTAGAAGAAAGGTAAGCTGCTAGCAGAGTGTAACACTTATAACTGCTGCATCCATGCCTAGTTCAGGCCTTGACAGTGGATGTTTTGTGTGGCATGCACTGTGTGGTACTGCTTTAGCAGATGATGCTCAAACAGAACCCACAATGTCAAATTTATGAAGAAGGAGGGGAAGTTATGAAATGATAGTACAGGTTAACTGGACTGTCACTAAGGAAGCTAACATTTACTATTCAGAAAGTACCAGCGGCTATTGCAGCACTGGATAAAAAACTCAGGAAAGGTATATCTAAACATAAGTTACAGGGGATATTAGTAAATTATCTGTATTAATCATACTATGTAGAATGAATCATTCTAGTCAGTGAAATAGAAAAGAACCCACATTAAAAAAAAAGTTGGAGTGTAGTGTTATTGTACTGAATTTCAGAGAAGGCTGTGATCAAGCCATTAAACTGAACTTTGGGGAGAGAAGGCTTATTTATGTAACATCAGAGGCCATATTTAGAGAAGGATTTATGTTTAAGGAAGAGCAACAATGGATAAACAGAGATAAGAAGCTCTAAATATGCTCAACCTAGATAAAAGAACAGAAAAACAACCCATAAATCCATTAAGTCACTCAGACTACTGGAAAATTAAATCAGTGGAGAGGACAGACTTCTTAATGAATGGAATTAAGAAAGAAAGGCAGCTCTGCATCAAAAGCAAAATAAATAAACAAATAAATAAAACTGAGCCAAAAAAGAAAAAAAAAACAAAGAAAGATATACATTATGAGATGTATGAGACATGAGTGGACGTAACTGAAAGCAGTATGAAAGGGAAATGTAATATGGATGAGGGCGTGGAAGGTTGAGGGTGATAGTGATGTGGGAAGGGCAGCTGCATTTGGAGTAAACTCTAGGCATCACCCTGTATTTGATAATCTGCAGTGTGCTTTTGTGGAAGCAGCAGACTTGACTTGTTAATAAAAAAATCAGTCAATTTTCACTTTTATTGAAATGTAGTATTTTCTCATTTTGCAGAATATGTGACTTTTATGCATGCCTGAAATATTAATTTTTAGAAATAATACTGCAGCTAGGGACCTCATTTTTTCCCCTGGATGTATCAGAAGTATCAGACAGACAGGAACATGACCAACATCCATACATACAGCAGCCAAATCCCAGTGTTCTGCTCTGGTGTCTGGTTAAATGCTTATTCTCACCCCAACCAAAAAAAAAAATAAGGCTGTCTAAATCTGACAATATGGAAAACGCATTTTAGGAAGCAGAATGTGAGTAACTAGCTTTTTAAAAAGAGGGAATTAAATTGCTTTAATTATTTCAGTTCTGGATAAATACTTAAGTGCACTTATAGTGATCTGTGTTGTGATACTACTTTGTACTTTTCTGCTCTGTTCCATCTGATTGCATTTTTTAAGTTTGCTCAGGGACCTTAGTTATTCTGCAGTTGTATTTCCACAATAGGATTACTTGTAAAAGCGATCTGTTTGCATTTTAAACCTTGATGGGCCTTAGTCTTTTAGTACAATTCACAGTTGTGGCAGAATTGCATGGCCCTACTACCAGATTTGTGCCTTAGTCATTTATTATTGCATTTTTTCCATAAACTAAATACATTTCTGCATAGTCTGGTGCCTTAAACTATAGTAGACGTTCAGTGGTGAGAGAGTTGTCTCTGTTCTAGTTTGTGCTTCAGCGCTTTCATGTTCTGCTTATCATTTACCTGCTTGCATTCCGTGTCTGCCCCATCTCTCACCAACACGTTAAACTAAAGTTTCTGAAAGACTCCAATATTGCCTTTATTTGATTTCTCTCTGTAGATAGTCTGCTTGCTCCTTAAAGTGTCCCAACCCTCCCACATTTCTACTGTTGTTGTTTTATAAGGCTGTGTCTCTGCCCTCAGACCCTTATGATTATCTGATTTCCAAAGTACCTCCTTCTCCCCTTTCATTACTATTGTTTGTTGTATAAGCTATTTATGTACTGTTCCCACTCATTGCTTTCCATAGACATATGATACTGAGTACCCATATAGCAAATCAGTATTAGTCTTGAGTAAACCTCCTTCACTACATACCATCTCCTGCTCATTTTCCTGGAGTTCAGCAAAGCTTGTAGTCCTAACCACCATTCTAGAAGTGTTTTACTTGTATCCAGTGCCATCCAGGGAAAGTTAAGTACTTTGATTCATAGGTTCATAGGTTCATAGGTTCATACTAGGCTATCTGCCCGAGGGCATTTATAAGCCTAGCCCATAGTTTTGTGGCTTACGCCACCCCTTTAGTTTGGAGAAACTATGCCCATTATTTTACTGTGCCTCTGTCGAGCAGTGACACTGAGGTAACCCCTGGGGTGTATCTGCGGTCTCCCATCCATTGGTCAAGATTCCTCTTGAACAAGGCCAGCGAGGTGCTCTGCCTCACATCAACCGGGATTTTGTTCCATAGCATAGGGAGTCTTTGGGTGATGAATCTATCCCTCCTGCACGTCCTATTAATAACCGTGTCGAGGTTTAAGTCTCCCGCCCTTGTGGCTCTGAGGGATCTGGATTTTTTGAGATGAAGCATGTTCATCAAATCTGGGTTTGACATGGCCTTGTATGTCAGGCATAGGTCACCTCTGAGCAAGCGGTAAGCAACTGAATATAGCTGGAGTTCTTTCAGTCGGGCAGCATAAGACAGATTTTTGAGACCCTTTATCCTTTTGGTGAGGAACTTTTGTGGCCTCTCCAGCTGCTGCAAGTGTCAGGTCAGATACATTCCGAATGGGGCATTGTACTCGATCATTGGTCTGATGAGTGATGAGTATAGGGAGACTATGACCTCCCTTGATCTAGATGTGAATCCCTTCATGATAAGGTGGGCAATGTAGAAGGTCTTCCTAACTACTTTAGTAATATGAGTGTCGAATGAAAGGCTACTGTCAAACTGGGTTCCCAGGTCCCTGATAACTTCTTCTGTGATCAGGGGATTGCCACCTATATGATAGCTAGGGGTAACCTTATTTTTCCCGAAGGGTATGACTATGCATTTCTTGGCATTTAACTTTAGGCCATGGCTCTGGCACCAGGTATCCGCTTCTGTGAGACCCTTCTGAAGGATATCTGTGTCGGATGTGTTTTCAACTATGGCGCCCAGTTTGTAGTCATCTGCAAACTTTGTCAGCCATAACCCTCCTGTGTTTGCTTGTACTTCAGAAAAGTAGATGCCAAACAAGAGTGGGCCCAGGACTGAGCCCTGTGGGACACCACTTGTGACAGGCTTTGAGTATGACATGGCGCCAGCAACTCTGCCCCTGTGGGTTCTGTCACTCAGCCAGTTTGCAACCCATCTTGTAATGTATGGGTTTACATTTAAGTTGATGAGTTTTTCAATGATACCCGAGTGGGGTATTGTATCGAAAGCCTTCGCCAGGTCTAGGTAGGCTGTATGGACTGCCTTACCCTCGTCAATGGCCTTGGTGACTGTTTCGAAAAAGTCAACCAAGTTTAAAAGGCATGATCTGCCTTTGACAAAGCCAAACTGGGTTGGATCCAAAGTCTGCAAATTCCCTATGTCTTTATTTATGAGATCCATTATGATCCTCTCCATGGCTTTGCAGATAAGGCTTGTCAAGCTAATGGGATGGTAATTTCCAGGGTCGGTGGAGGCACCGCCTTTGTGGAGAGGGACCACAGTCACTGTGCACCACTCCCTGGGTATGTATCCGGAGGTGAGACTTAGATTAAACAGCTGTCCTAACTGTGGGTTTAATTCCTCGTTGAGTTCATGGAGCACACAGCCGGGGACACCATCAGGTCCCATGGATGCTGTGTTCTTTGCCTTGGAGAGAGCAGTTCTCACCTGGGCGTTAGAGATGTTTGGGGGGCTACAATCATTTGGTATAGATATCTCTCCTTTAGGGGGGGAGAAGTTTGCACTGAACCTGTCAGCCAGTATGTTGGCAATGTCTGTAGGATCAGTAATCTTCACATCATTTTGAACTAATTCTGAGCATATCTGGGAGTTTCCTCCTAGGTTTCTGACATAGCTAAAGAATGCCTTATGGTTGTCTTTAGAGTCCTTAGCTATTTTTTTCTCAAAATTAGCTTTGGATGTTTTTATGAGAGCTCTTAGCATTTTACTTATAGTGATCAGCGGTGTCTTACCTTTTAAGGATTTTGCTCTATCTTGTAGTAGCTTTCTCCTTTTGTTGTAGAGTTTGTTTATGGCTGGGGTCCACCAGACTGGACGCTTGCCTTTGGTACAAAGAGTCTTTGTTTTGCTTGGGATTGCCTGATCCATGCAGCCCTGCAGGTGCTGGTAGAAGGCATTTGTAAGTGATTCAGCGGTTTGAGTAATGTTTACCGCCGGCTCAGGGGCTTTAAAGGAGACCACACTAGTCTTTAGAAGTGTGAAGTCGGCTTTCGAGAAGTTTTTTACTGTGGTCTTTTCATTTCGGGTGGGGGCGGGATGAGGACCTCCAGCGAGATTAGTTTGTGATCTGATCTCACCAGTGAGGGGTATACTTCCGGCGTTGAACATTGTGCTCCCATGTTCGTGATGATGAGATCAAGTATGTTTTCTCCTCTTGTGGGGATGGTGACTAGTTGTTCCATGGCATTTGAGTTTATGAATTCCAGGAACTTTTGGGCTAGAGTGTTTGGGCTTGAGTAGTGTTCTCAGTCTATATTAGGGTAGTTGAAGTCACCTAGTATGATGGTGTTCGGAGATACATTTATCCCCTCCAGTGTTTTCAGGAAGGCCATATGAGGTTCCTGAGTTTGCGAGGGTGGCCTGTAACATGCTACAACTTGCAGAGCAGTCTTGCCTATGGTTAATTGCACCTGGATGGTTTCCGATGCATCGTGCATTGCCACCAATCTTGAGGTGTGGGTGTCCTTGATGAATATGGATACCCTTCCTCCTTTCTTGGTATTGTCCGGGTTTTGGGGCCTGAACGCATGATATGAGGTAAAACCTGATAGTGCTGGGGTGCTCTCAGGAGCCTTGAACCAGGTTTCTGTCACAGCACAGACATCGATGTTCTCCATACTGAGAAGGGCCTCGAGTGCGTGCATCTTGAGGTTGAGACTTCTGGCATTGAGCAGCATTACCCTTAGTTTTTTTTTGATTGTTACTAAAACAGAACAACAGGCACACACAGTGGTCACAGAACTGGGGTAACTAAGTATAGTTGCCGAATACTCAGTGAAAAGGTAAAAAACACACAAAAATCTGCTATTGTGCCAAAACACTTTGTGTTTTTTACCTTTTCACTGAGAATTCAGCAACTATACATAGTTATCACAGTTCTGTGACCACTACATGTACCTTGCACGCTCAACATGCTGTGTTTTTCTGTATTTTGATTGTTAAATCACACAAGCTATTTTCATGGATTGCTTTTATTTTGTGCTATTATGTGTGCATTTCACTGATATTTTTTTTTTTTTTGTAAAAAAAATGCTCTTCCTCTCTCTGTTACTGTCTTGAAATTACCTTCAGCAAGGGATTTCCAGCTAATTAAGTGTTTCATGTTAGCATTGCATTTATGGATCTATTTTCCTGTGTTTATACTTGCTGCCAAATCCATAGCCTACCCTATCAGTCTGCTATTCAACAGATCCATTCAAGAGGCCATAGACATTTGAAAATCCTTTTACACTGTCCCTTTGCACAAAGGTGGAAATTCTACCGAACCATCCAATTATAGGCCCATAGCTATACTATCCCTCTTATCAAAAATACTTGAAAAATGCATCCACACTCAGCTTATGCATTTTCTTCTACTAACTCCCACACAACATGGTTTCAGGACATATTATAGCACTACTACCCACACAGTAGGAAATTCACCCCAGGGATCACGTCAGTCACCCTGCTAGACAGGGGTCCAGGGAATTAAATAGTGTGGGAAGAAATAGCCAGGGAATTGTTATGGCTAGGCTTGTATAGGCCCTAGGGCCGATAGCCTAGTACCAACCTATGAACCTATGAACATATGAACCAGTAGCTGAGACCAGAGACAACAACCAACTAGTATCCTCCTTTTTCCTTGACCTCTCCAAGGCCTTTGACACTGTTTCTCACCCTGTATTTTTTTCAAAACTATCAAACCTTAACCTCTCTGGGCCCTCTCTTGACTGGTTCGCAAGTTATCTCTCCAATAGGCAGCAATCAGTCAGATGGCTCACCTCCTGCTTCCCCTTCCAACCCATCAAAACTGGTGTCCCCCAAGGCTCAGTTCTCAGACCTTTACTTTTAAGTCTTCACCAATGATCTACATACTGCTTGCAAACAAGCCTTCATTATTCAATACACAGATGATTCAACACTTCTTACCATCTCAAATCTATCTCTGACCTCCACACGCACACCCAAAACTCTTTCCTTTCTATAGAAAAATGGCTCACAGACAACCAGCTCATTTTAAATAAAAAAAAAAAAAACTAAACTTTTATTATTTCTGCCATGACCTCTAGCTCACCTTAAACTCTCCTTTACTATTACATCCCATGATAAGACCACCATTTACCCAGATCCCCAAACTAAACTTTTTGGCACCTCTATTGATGATGAACTGAAATTTAATCTGTATATTCAACATACTATCAAAAAACAAAAACACCAAAAACTAGGACTATTACATAGAAAGAAAAAATTCCTTACCTCTGACACTAAACTATCCTCGGTCCAAGCACACCTCCTACTCTACCTTCTCTATGCAGCTCCTATCTTTACTAATATCCAATCTACACTTTTATCTAAGTTAGAACAAACCTATCACAAAATAGCTCAATTCACTACTAATTCACCACATAACACACCACTGCCTTTCTCTCAACATATTCTAATGGTTAGAATTTTGTCAACATCTCCAATTGACACAATTCCATATCCTACACTTCATCTTTTACAAACCCACATCCTGCCCCACTGCTCCTCCCTGGTCACATATTACACTACCAATTACTCTCTTTGTACATCCATTCAACAACTCCTTGACTTCCATTCACCTAACAAAAACGTAGGAAATATTTTGTATAAACACACTGTAGCCAAGGTCTGGAATAAACTCCCCTCATGCATAAGAACCACAACCCACCCCTTGCTCTTCAAAAATAAGCTAAAACAATTTCTACTTGCCTTGTCACTGTCATGCCCCTACCTAATCTCTTCCTCATCTTTCTGCCAACAACACCCTAATGGTACTGTCTGGCTCCTGTACTCTAACTACTGCTATCTCTCTTGTTTCTTTTTTCCACTCTTCTGACTACAAGAACCCATGAAAATATGTATATAGTTGTAAAAAAATTGTGTATTTGCCTACATTTACCATGTAATTTTTTTTCAACTGTAACTACTTATATTTACTGTGTATGTAAGTGTTATTCTGTAATTATGATATTGTTTTACACTGGTATTTCAGAATTTATTATACACAATTATAATTTTTGTCTATGTACTGGAGCTTTTCTCCTCAGGTCTCCATTGAAAATGGGCTTTGGCTCATTTGGACCAACCCGGTTACCAAATGTCAAATAAATAAATAAATATACATCAAAAGGATTGGGTTTATTCATCTTGTGTTAGGAGGTGTTTGCCTGGTCTATCTGAGATGGGAAATATACAAAAGAACTGCTAGTGTAGTCATTTTATTGGCCAGAAGGCTCGTTATTTAGTTTTCTGTTTTTGCTGTGCTGATGTAAATTTTGCATGTTTGCTTGGGTTAGCGGTGCCCTATACAGTAGCAAACACCCAGAATGCAAATTTTCTCTGTACAATGATCCATAAAACTGTAACCTGTAAAGCAGCAATATAGTACAAATACTTTGTGCACCATCAAGCTGGGCATCAAGCGATGATATCTACAGATTTAGTAGAATTCAGTACTGTGCAAATGTTAAAGTTACAAGTTCATACTAGGCTAACTGCCCTTGTGAGCCATTTATCCCTTGTGAGACTCAAACCCTGTACCTTGTGTTTGTAAGACAACCACCATAACCATTAGGCCACCATCCCAGCAATAGAATTTAGGACTGTTTAACATAATCTGCCCAGTGCAACACCCCTCATAGCTCATTAATCAAAGGACTGGACAGTATGGATATGCAATTCCCTAACTTCTCCATAGCCAGCTTGGTGGATGTGGGCATCTTGAGAAAATGTAGGGATTGTCTCATGTTTACTGACAAACACTTAATCTTTAAAGTATTAAACACAGTATATTAAAGGTGTAATTATACAATGACATGAGAGGCTAAACTCTCACGTGCAAGTCCATATCATGTTGTAGAAACCTCACACACAACACTCACCTCACATAGTACACAACAAAGACATAGACTAACGGATGCTGAGGCACTTATAAGCAATCTTCCTAAACAAAAAATATCACCTAGACCAGCCCCTGTCAAAACTATGTGTCAGTAATCCCAAAGATGCTCAAAAAGACTGCACCCAACACCACACATACTGTCACTCTCAGTAAAGCCCCAAACACTAAGCCCCTAAGGCAAGCAAACACACTTCCCAGCACTCTTGGCATGTAAACTCCATTATAAGATATGCTGCTGCCCCTCTAACAAGGCTGAGCAAGGAAAAGATAATGGCTAGTTGCTTATCTGCAGCAAGGATCCAACAAATCACATATGCACTCAAGTCATTATGCCATAGGTACCTGTATGGTTCCATCATAGACCATGTAGGTGTAAATGACCTAAGATGTATTTCCTTAGACTATATGAAGAGAGACATTGTTGAGCTCTCAGACTGTGTGTCTCAGGCTGGTATGAGCCTATCACTCAGCAGCATATTATCATCTTAGAGGATGATGACACAAAATGAGCAAAAAAATTATTAATTGTAACAAATGGCTGTTTTTCTGGTGCCATTCTAAGGGATCCAATATTTATCATCTTGGGAAGACATGGTCAACAGACCGTGTTGCTTTGCCAAAGATGGTTTGGACCTTTCCACTCTAGGTTTTTGAATACTGGCTAAAGTTTTGCCCACTCCTATAGTGCCTTTATTAGTCAATGTCAAATTAACAAACCTACCGACATAGCAAAATCAACTCAACAGAACCTCAAGGGGTTACTGCTCAGTTCCAGGAGCCTAAATGAAAAAAAAAACTACATTCCCTCCAAGCCCTCATCAGACTTGAGAATATAGATATCTGTACAGTTACATAGACATGTTTAAGGCAGCAGAGAGAACCCTGTCAGTGCAAGGTTTCAGTACCTTCCACACTTTTAAAATAGTAGCTGCATAGACATGGGCTAAAAATAAAGGTGTTTCGATATACATCATTAACAAGCATACCTCTAGGGTAATCAAACAGGATGATAGTCTGGAGTTCCTCCATGGACAAAGTCATGTACCATATCCTAGCCAGCTATAAATCACCCACCATGTCCCAAGAAGCTCACAGTGCATACTTGCACCCACTACAGATACTTACCATCCAACTTAACATGCTATTCATGGGAAATTTTAATTATCATTCTAGAGATTGAGAATCCTACATGGCCTCAAATCTACAGGCACAGCGATTTTTGGACTTCATAAATGCAGACAACCTTGATCTAAGAAGCTCTCTTCACCCTAGAGAATGCAGACATCTGTGTGGTTAATGAGACATGGCTCAAAGCTACGGACAGCACACCGACAGTGCAAGGGTATAATGCCTTCCACACATTTAGAGCAGCTACTTCACAGACAGAGACTAAAGCTGGAGATGTCTCAATTTACATCAAAAATCAATATAGCTCAAGGCTGGAGAAACAGGGCAATGCACTTGAGCTACTCCATGTTCAAATCACCATAGGCAAAATACAATACAACTTCCTTGCAAACTATAGGTCCCCCTCTATGACCCAGAAAATCCATATCATGTATTTAAAATTACTGAAAACACTCATCATCCAACCCAAAACCACATTCATGGGTGACTTTAATTACCCCACTATTAACTGGGAATCCTATACTACTCTAAACTTACAGGCACAGAGATTCCTGGATTTTGTAAACATAAACTCCCTTGAAGAGATTGTTAGTACACCAACCAGGAGTGCAACTATACTGGATCTCGTCCTCACTAATATGGGAGAGTGATACACATCCCCTAGTGTTATGTCTTCCCTGGTAAGGTCAGACCACAAAATGGTCTCCTTTGAAGTAAAAATAAAGCCCGGATCCCCAGCTAACCCTGGAACATTCAGTAACTACTCTAAGGCTAACTTCCTGCTATTAAGTGATAACCTGGCGAAATTTCAAGTTCCCATAAACCCTGAGAACACTGTTGCCTATAACTGTTCACTGAACCCTATGCAAGCATGTTAATAGCTGCATAGAGACAGCTGTACCCACAAGGAAGAAGTACAGAACTAACTCAAAAAACAAGCCACCTTAGTGGAATCACATAATCAATAGGCTGTATAACAGAAGAAAGAAAATCATGACAAAAATTAAGAGGTGCAGCACCCGGCATGATAAAAGCACTCTCAAACTAAACAACCAACTCAGAGGACAAATAAAGTTTACCAAAGCCAAATTTGAGGTAAATTTGGTCTCCCAGGCCAAGACAACCACAAGGCATTCTTTAGCTATGTCCCCAACCTCAAAGGCAATACACAATTGTGTGCACAGATCATTATAAATGGAGTCACCTATACTGAGCCAGGAGATATTGCAAACCTACTGGCTGACAAATTCAGGCCCAACTTTACCCCTGTCTCCACCTTAACCTTCCCTTAGTCAATACCATCAAATATAACTCCCCCTGCTATCACTAGGGATCAGGCCTTTAATGCTCTCTCTAAGGCCAGGGACACTGCATTAATTGGCCTAGACAATATCACAGAATGCCTTCTAAATAGCATGAAACATGACCTATTAGGCCCTCTGGAATTGCTATTTAACTGTAGCATCCAAACAGGTTTTGTGTCTCATGAATGGAGAATAACAACAGTCATCCCTCTGCACAAACATGGGCCATCTATACACCATGGAAACTACAGACTCATAAGTCTCACTAGTCTTATATGCAAAGCCATGGAAAGAATTACAATGGAAATGATTAATAATGATACAGGTTCATACGTTCATACGTAGGTACTAGGCTATTGGCCCTAGGGCCTATACAAGCCTAGCCAAAAAGGTACCCTGACTTTCGCCACCCAAGAAATTAATTTTCTTGTGCCCCTGTTAAGCAGAACCACAGAAGTGATCCCTGGGGTGAATTTCCTATTACCCATCCCATCATCAAGATTTTTCTTGAAGAATGCCAATGAGGAGCTCTGTTTGACATAGATAGGTAGTCTGTTCTAGAGTATGGGAAGTCTTTGGGACAGGAATCTATCCCTCCAGCATGTTCTATTTATTGTGGTGACAAGGTTTAGGTCCCAAGAGAGTGTAGCTCAGAGGGATTGGGATTTCATTAATTGGAGCATGTCCAACAGCTCTGGGTTTGACGTAGCTTTGTATGGTAGGCAGAGATTGCCTCTGAGTAGGCGATATGCGACGGAGTAAAGCTTGAGTTTTTTGAGGCTGTCTGCATAAGGCATCTGTTTGAGGCTAGTAATCCTCTTTGTGAGGTATTTTTGCTGCCTTTCCAGTTGTTGTAGATGTCTTGTGAGGTACATACCAAAAGGGGCATTGAACTCTATAATGGGTCTAACGAATGATGAGTAGAGGGGAACAATGACCTATTTTTTTCTGGATGAGAAACCTTTTGTGAGGAAGTGTGCAACATAGAAGGATTTCCTAACCACTGTGGTGATGTGATTATCAAAGGAGAGACTACTGTCCACCTGTGTCCCAAGGTCTCTTATCACATGATCATCTTATCATCACTTTCAGCGTTAAGCAGACTGCCACCTATGTGGTAGCTCATGGGTACAGAGTTTTTACCAAAGGGCATGACAATGCACTTTATGGCATTGAGCTTGAGACAATGGCTTTGACACCAGGCATCTGTCTCAGTGAGGCCCTTTTATAGGATGTCCACATCATTAGGAATTTTGATTATGGCTCCTAGTTTGCAGTTATCTGTGAATTTAGTTAGCCAAAGACCTTCTGTGTTAGCCTGTACTTCAGAGAAATAGATACCAAACAGGAGAGGACCCAGGACTGAACTCTGTGGTATTCCACTTGTCACTGGTCTGAAGTCTGATTTAGAGTCTGCTACTTTCACAATGTGGGCTCTGTCAGTAAGCCAGTTTGCAACCATCTTGTTACATAGGGATTTATACCTAGTTTAGTGAGTTTATCTATAATTCCAGAGTGGTGGGATGGTGTCAAACACCTTGGCGAGATCTAGATAGGCTGTGTGAACCACCTTACCCTCATCTATGGCTTTAATGACTGCTTCAAAGAAGTCTGTCAGGTTTAGGAGACATGATCTGCCTTTTACAAACCCGAACTGTGTGGGTTGCAGAGTTTGGAGATCTACAATGTCTTTGTTTATGAGTTCCATGATGATACGTTCCATGGCCTTGCTTACTAGGCTCATCAGGCTAATGGGGTGGTAGTTCCCGGGGTCTGTTGTGGCCCCCCTTTGTGGAGTGGGATAATCGTCGCAGTGCGCCATTCAATGGGCACAAAGCCTGAGGTGAGGCTATGATTGAACATGGTACTTAGGTGGAGTGCCAGTTCATTCTGTAGTTCATGTAGAAAGCAGCCTGGGATGTTGTCAGGTCCCATGGATGCTGTGTTCTTGGCTTAGGAGCATGAGGTTTTTACCTGTGCAGCCATGATTACAGGAACTTTGCATTCTTCCGGTATAAAGATAGGCCCTTTAGGGGATGAGAGGGGGTAAAGTTAGCATTGAACCTATCTACCAGAATGTTGGCAATATCAGTTGGTTCTGTATATTTAGTATCATTGTGCTGTAACTCAGAGCAGATCTGAGTGTTGCCATTAAGATTCTTGACATAGTTATAGAATGCTTTGTGGTTGTCTTTACAATCAGTGGCAATTTTGTTTTCATAACTAGCTTTGGAGGATTTTATGAGTGATCTTAGCTTCTTACTGAGGCTGACCTGGGAGTTCCTCCAATCATGGGATTTTACTCTCTTTTGCAACAGTTTCTTTCTTCTGTTGTAGAGTTTGTTTATGGCAGAAGACCACCTGATTGCTTCCTTTTTTTGGAGGATAGCATCTTGTCTCTGTTAGGGATAGAAGAAAACAAAAAAGGAGCGTAACACCATAGACATAAAACTGGAACTTTAATAAAACAAAAACAAGAACAGGATAAGCACTTTCGGCATGTGCCCTCCTCAGATCCTGAAAACAATTCCTACACACAACTATTTAAGAACCAGCTAACCAATCTAGTTAAAAGGCAATTAAGCAATTAATGATGCAATGAAACAGCAACACTTACTCCCAATTTGCATAGTGCACTTGTAACAAAAACATGTCTTAAAATAACTTAGATCCAAGCTTAGAACAAAACTACATTTTGTTAAAGACAATCAGAATAGCATATTAAAACTTATAGTAAATAAATAAAACACTGCTGTCATAGCCATTACACAGCTTGTAAATCTGTTAAAACTCAGAGCTTGTAATGTTAACATATCAGGTTCACAACCATAATATTAAAGAAGCAACAGTCACAGCATGATTGAAAAATGAGGCAATGAAACATAGCAACACTTACTCCCCATTTGCATAGTGCACTTGTAACAAAAACATGTCTTAAAATAACTTAGATCCAAGCTTAGAACAAAACTACATTTTGTTAAAGACAATCAGAATAGCATGCTATGGAAAGCATGGAAAGCAATAAACTGTAACAAGGTTTCAAGGATCGTGGTTATAGGCCAGTGAATAGCATGCTATGGAAAGCATGGAAAGCAATAAACTGTAACAAGGTTTCAAGGATCGTGGTTATAGGCCAGTGAATAGCATGCTATGGAAAGCATGGAAAGCAATAAACTGTAACAAGGTTTCAAGGATCGTGGTTATAGGCCAGTGAATAGCATGCTATGGAAAGCATGGAAAGCAATAAACTGTAACAAGGTTTCAAGGATCGTGGTTATAGGCCAGTGAATAGCATGCTATGGAAAGCATGGAAAGCAATAAACTGTAACAAGGTTTCAAGGATCGTGGTTATAGGCCAGTGAATAGCATGCTATGGAAAGCATGGAAAGCAATAAACTGTAACAAGGTTTCAAGGATCGTGGTTATAGGCCAGTGAATAGCATGCTATGGAAAGCATGGAAAGCAATAAACTGTAACAAGGTTTCAAGGATCGTGGTTATAGGCCAGTGAATAGCATGCTATGGAAAGCATGGAAAGCAATAAACTGTAACAAGGTTTCAAGGATCGTGGTTATAGGCCAGTCAGAGAAGGAATAACAATAGATCATGCAAGAGATCTGCGAAAGAATAAGGGTAGACCCTACTACTCTCAACAGTATATCAATGGAATGACAAGTGAAGTGATGAAAGACAATAGAATACGTCCTAATGTAGGGCAGGGGACCGTGAGGGTCAGCCTTACTTACAGTAGTGATAATTCTACAGTATGTGGAATAATCAAAAAATACTGGCTTGTGTTAACATCAGACAATAAACTGAAAGAAATAGTAGGAACTACACCTCATTTTAGTTTTAAGAACAAGAAAAATCTAAAGAGGTTGCTTTGCAATAAAGCTGCAAAGCCAAAAGGAATGAACATAGACGTTCTGGCACACGGAAATGTGGCAGTTGTAAAGCCTGTACTGTTATCAATTCCAGTAATGTTTTTACATATCCAGTTACAGGAAGGACATACCAGTTTTTTGGAAATGCCAATTGCAACAGTAAGAATGTGGTATGTGTTGCTACCTGTACTTTTTGCCCATGTTTCTATGTGGGCAAAACGAATAGGATGCTAAAAGAAAGAATCTTTAAGCACCAATCTGATATATGCATTAAGGTTGTTACGAATGCGTTGTATGCTCATATTCGAGATAATGCCACCCATACATTTAGATTTATGGTCCTTGCAATGGTTCGTCCAACTATAAGAGAAAGGGATGTAACAAATCAAATGGAAATGGAAGAATCTAAATGGTTAATGGACTTAAGGGCTGATTGTTTCCCCAGGGCTTAATGGTGTTGTTCCACTTAAACCGTTCCTGAAGGAACAAAGATTGACTTTTGCCATTAAGGAAGCTAATTATATATATTTTTTTATTTTTTACTTCCTATCCGTCTTTGTTGCAGATGTCAGCTTTGTAATATTCCTTCTGTACACTTTCTATAGAATAGGTGTTTATGCATGCTTTCATTTCTTTCAGAGATGTGAACATGACATCTTTTAAGTTTGGAGTTATAGTGTATTCTGCTACTAATGGGTGAGTTTTGTGTCTATTTTGTATATCAGGCTGTGTCTGTTGCTTCTTTAATATTATGGTTGTGAACCTGATATGTTAACATTACAAGCTCTGAGTTTTAACAGATTTACAAGCTGTGTAATGGCTATGACAGCAGTGTTTTATTTATTTACTATAAGTTTTAATATTCTATGATGATTGTCTTTAACAAAATGTAGTTTTATTCTAAGCTTGGATCTAAGTTATTTTAAAGCATGTTTTTGTTACAAGTGCACTATGCAAATGGGGAGTAAGTGTTGCTATGTTTCATTGCCTCATTTTTTAATTGCTTAATTGCCTTTTAACTAGATTGGTTAGCTAGTTCTTAAATAGTTATGTGTAGGAATTGTTTTCAGGATCTGAGGAAGGCACATGCCAAAAGTGCTTATCCTGTTCTTGTTTTTGTTGTATTAAAGTTCCAGTTTTATGTCTATGGTGTTACGCTCTTTTTTGTTTTCTTCTAATTTGTGTACTGGAGCGTTCCTTGGTGGTGCTACTGGATTTTTGTACTGTTCTGTTAGGGATAGCATGATCCATGCACTCGTGTAAGTGCTTATAAAGTGCATTTGTGTAGGATTCAGCAGTCGTACCTCTATTGTCCATCTGCATGGGTGTCGTGAAGTTTGACACTTCTGTCTTAAGAAGCATGAAGTTGGCTTTGGAGAAATTATTTATGGTTGTTTTCTGAATGGGGGGTGGGAGCATGATGTGGATGTCTAGGGTGATAAACTTATGGTCAGATCTGACCAACAAGGAGCTGACTTCTGGTGTGGAACACAGGTCACCCGTGTTGGTGATAACCAGTTCTAGGATATTGCTGCCCCTGGTGGGGGTGTGGATAAGTTGATCCAAGGCACTGGAATTGATGATTTCCAGAAAACGTTGAGCAAAAGAGTTGGTACATGAGTAGTTTTCCCAGTTAATGGTGGGGTAGTTGAAATCACTCATTATTAGGGTGTTGGGTTATACCTTAATATTTTCCAGTGTATCAAGAAAAGAGGAGTGGGAATCCTGGGGCAATGTGGGCGGTCAGTAGCAAGTTACAATCTGGATTGCAGTTTTGCCCACAGTTAGATGAACTTGGATAATCTCAGATGCATTATGCTGAACAATTAGCTTGGAAGTGTGGATATCCTTAATGAATATGGGCACACCTCCACCTTTAGTGTTTCGGTCTGGGTTTGGTGGCCGAAAGGTGTGGTATGAGTTATAGCCTGGTAATGCAGGGGTGCTCTCTGGAGCTTTGAACCAGGTCTCTGTCATTGCACAGATGTCGATGTTCTCCATTTTAAGGAGTGCCTCTAGTGAGTGCATTTTGAGGTTTAGACTTCTAGCATTGAGTAGCATTACCCTCAGATTTTGCTTGCTTGTACCTGATACGGTGGTCAATTTGTCATTTGAACCTTGCCTAAAAAAGGCACTATAGGGGTGGCAAAAGCCTTTGCCAGTATCCGGAATCCCAAGGGCGATAGGTGCAGGCCATCTCTGGCAAAGCAGCGTGGTCTGTCGATCATGTCATCCCAGGAAGACAGATACTGGATTCCCTTAGAATGACATCAGAAGCTTAGCCAATTGTTAAGGTCAATCATTTTATCGTTGTACTGTGGTATCATTCTGGGTGATAGCAAGATGCTACTCAGGGCTAGGGTCATACCTGCCTGGGTTACAAGATCGGAGAGCTCCTCCATGTCTCTTTTCATATAGTCCAGGGAGGTACATCTCAGGTCATTCACACCAACATGGACAATGACAGAGTCATATTTGTACTTGTTGTGGAGTGACCTGAGTGCATACTTTATGTGGTGGATCCTGGCACTTGAAAAGCAGCTGACAGTAACTTTCTCCTTGTTTAGCATGGTGAAAGGAACATCAGCGTGCCTGACTATAGGGTCACCTATGACTAGAGTGTTGGGTACGTTATGCCTTATGGGCTGTAGTTGAGTGGCACACTGATTATGTAGGCTATGTGTCATTTGGCTTGTGTTGGGGGGTAGAGGTTGCTTTGGAGGTCTCGGTTGTTTGGGCAGAGTTTTACTGAGAGCCTCCGTGAATGTAGGTGTGTGTTTTGTGCTTCTGTGTGTGTGTTTTGGTAGAGTAGGTTTTGAGGGACTATGTGATGGGTGTGGTGCTGTGCAAGTGTTTACCTTCTCCTCTTGACTGTCTAGTCTAGTCTTCAGTGAAGAGAGTTTTGCTTCCAGTTTGGCTATATAAGTGCATCTCTCACAGGTCGTAGTGTTATGTAGAAGGAGGAGAGGGTTGTCTGTGTACATGAGGCAATTGCTGCATTGTCCCAAGATGCCCAGATTCATCAGGTAGACAGAAGAAAACACCGGGAGCTGACCTTTAGACATGCCTGGATAGGTGCTAATTTATTAAGTACTAAAAACTCTTTTCCACTCGACAAGTGAGGAAAGTTGAGTGCTGTAGTAATTTGTAGCTTATTTAGTGCTTAAAATGAGTTCTGAACAAGTGCTGAGCTCAAAGCAACAGATTTGAGTGCTAAAACTAAAAAGCTGGCTAGTTACAAGGGAAAATTTGAAGAGCACACTTTATGGTGCTAGGAATAGTTTAACCCTAGTTAAGTGGAGGAGGGGGGCTCAGGAGCTCACAAACAGTCCGGGACACAGCAAATCCAAATCTGGACAAGACCTGCCACAGAAAAAGGGGGAATCAAGCTTAGAATTAATTTTTTTTCAATAATTTTTTTTTTCAGTAAAGTGGAAATGGAGAAAGCTGGAACAGAAGTTAATTCAAAGTTCAGAATCTGAGTGGGTTGGCCTTCACAAATGTTCTCTGTTAGATTGAATGAACTAATAACACTAGACTGGGAGGACTGTCACAGATCAAATATACAGAATGGTCGGGCAACTGCAAAGCCACCATGTATTGCACACTATTACAGTTCATAGCTGTAGAGCACAGAAACCTCAAAAAAATCAAAAATGCACAGAAAAGCTCAGATAGAGCACTCACAAACCGAAAATACAACTCTCAGTATGAAAAAGCAGTTTACAGTTAAGTAATTTAGTAAGCATCCAATTAGAGTAAAGAAACAGTATCTAGCAATAAAAAATACAGTTAAAACAGTATAAAACAGTACATAAATGCAGTGAAACAATAAAAAAAAAAAGCTTTATAACAGTGCAAAATGTAGTAGATTAACTGTATAGCGCAATAATAAGCATTTCAGAAGTGCAGTTCAGTGAAATAAGTGTAAGAAATAACTTATCCTGCCATTGGAATCTTAAGGAATTTCCGTTTAGTTTCAGTAATGAAATACAATCCACAGTCTGATAAATACAAGCACAACCTTTTCAAGACACAGGGATTATATACCAGTAAGGATGGAAGTAATAGAAGGTCAAATTACTACTCAGCCCCTGCTATTACCCAATCACTCATACTACAAAAGGTCAGGAGGCCTTGTTACTCTCAATAATAATAAAGACAGACTATCAACAGAAAATGGCTACCAGAAACACAGGAAACTCAAACAAAACTACCAGGCCTAGACAAAAGGCCTCTATCAAGATTATGCCACCTGAGCAGAACACAGAAACCTTACTTTAACAGCATAGAAAGAACACTCATAAAGTGAAAATACAAGTCTCTGTATGAAAAAGCAGTTTACAATTTAGTAATTAAATAAAAATGCAATTATAATAATGCACACTATTACAGTTCCTAGCTGTAGCCACTAAATGAAAGTTTTAAAGAGCTCAAGAAGCAAGCAGATGCTAGAGAATGCTTTTAACTGTAAACAGACAATTATAGTAATGCACAAGTTTACAGTTCCTAGTTGTAGAATACAGAAACCTCAAAAAATCAAAAATCCACAGAAAAGCTCGGATAGGTCACTCACAAACAGAAAATACAACTATCAGCATGAAAAAGCAGTTTGCAGTTAAGTAATTCAGTAAACATGCAATTAGAGTAATGAAACAGTATCTAGCAATGAAAAATACAGTTAAAACAGTATTAAAAAGTACATAAATGCAGTGAAACAATAAAAAAGCATTATAAACGTGCAAAATGCAGTAGAGCAACTGTATAACACAATTAAAAGCATTTCAGAAGTGCAGTTCAGTGAAATAAGTGTAAGAAATAACGTATCCTGTCCTTGGAATCTTAAGGAATTTCCGTTTAGTTTTATTAATGAAATATAATCCACAGCTTGATAAATACAAGCACAACCTTTTCAAGACACAGGGTTTATATACTAGTAAGAATGGAAGAGTTAGAAGATCAAATTACTACTCAGCCCCTGCTATTACCCAATCACTCATACTACAAAAGGTCAGCAGGCCTTGTTACACTCAATAATAATGAAGACAGACTATCAGCAGAAAATGGCTGCCAGAAATGCAGGAAACTCAAACAAAACTACCAGGCATAGACAACAGGCCTCTATCAAGATTATGTCATCTGAGCAGAACACATAAACCTCACTTTAAAAGCATAGAAAGAACATTCTCAAAGAGAAAATACAAGTCTCTGTATGAAAAAGCCGTTTACAATTTAGTAATTAAATAAAAATGCAATTATAGTAATGCACACTATTACAGTTCCTAGCTGTAGCTACTAAATGAATGTTTTAAACAGATCAAGGAGCAAGAGAATGCTTTTAACTGTAAACAGACAATTATAGTAATGCACACTATTACAGTTTCTAGCTGTAGGACACAGAAACTTAAAAAAATCAAAAATGCACAGAAAAGCTCGGATAGAGCACTGACAAACAGAAATACAACTCTCAGTATGAAAAAGCAGTTTACAGTTAAGTAATTTAGTAAACATGTAATTAGAGTAATGAAACAGTATCTAGCATGGACAAAATACAGTTAAAAGAGTATAAAACAGTACATAAATGCAGTGAAACAATAAAAAAACTTTATAATGGTGTAAAATGTAGTAGATCAACTGTATAGCACAATTATAACCATTTCAGAAGTGCAGTTCAGTGAAATAAGTGTAAGAAATAACTTATCCTGCTCTTGGAATCTTGAGGAATTTCCACTTAGTTTCAGTAATGAAATACAATCCACAGCCTGATAAATACAAGCACAACCTTTTTAAACCACAGGGTTTATATACCAGTAAGGATGGAAGACATAGAAGGTCAAATTACTACTAAGCCCCTGCTATTACCCAATCACACGTACTACAAAAGGTCAGGAGGCCTTGTTACTCTCAATAATAATGAAGACAGACTATCAGCAAAAAATGGTTGCCAGAAATGCAGGAAACTCAAACAAAACTACCAGGCCTAGACAACAGGCCTCTATCAAGATTATGCCATCTGAGCAGAACACAGAAACCTCACTTTAAAAGCATAGAAAGAACAATCACAAAGAAAAAAAAATACAAATCTCAGTATAAAAAAGCAGTTTACAATTTAGAAATTAGATAAAAATGCAATTATAGTAATATACAGTATTACAGTTCCTAGCTGTAGCCACTAAATGAAAGTTTTAAACAGATCAATGAGCAAGCAGAATCTAGAGAATGCTTTTAACTGTAAACAGACAATTATAGTAATGCACACTATTACAGTTTCTAGCTGTAGCCACTAAATTAAAGTTTTAAAGAGCTCAAGGAGCAAGCAGACTCCAGAGAATGCGTTTAACTGTAAACAGACAATTATAGTAATGCACACTATTACAGCTCCTAGCTGTAGAACACAGAAACCTCAGAAAATCAAAACCTCACAGAAAAGCTCGGATAAAGCACTCACAAAAAGAAAATACAACTATCAGTATGAAAAAGCAGTTTGCAGTTAAGAAATTCTGTAAACATGCAATTAGAGTAATGAAACAGTATATAGCAATAAAAAATACAGTTAAAACAGTATTAAAAAGTATATAAATGCAATGAAACAATAAAAAAGCTTTATAAATGTGTAAAATGTAGTAGATCAAATGTATAGCACAATTATAACCATTTCAGAAGTGCAGTTCAGTGAAATAAGTGTAAAAAATAACTTATCCTGCCCTTGGAATCTTAAGGAATTTCCATTTAGTTTCATTAATGAAATACAATCCACAGCCTGATAAATACAAGCACAACTTTTTCAAGGCACAAGGTTTATATATCAGTAAGAATGGAAGAGTTAGAAGATCAAATTACTACTCAGCCCCTGCTATTACCCAATCACTCGTACTACAAAAGGTCAGGAGGCCTTGTTACTCTCAATAATAATGAAGACAGACTATCAGCAGAAAATGGCTACCAGAAATGCAGGAAACTCAAACAAAACTACCAGGCCTAGAAAACAGGCATCTAACAAGATTATGCCATCTCAGTAGAACACAGAAACCTCACTTTAAAAGCATAGAAAGAACATTCACAAAGAGAAAATACAAGTCTCTGTATGAAAAAGCAGTTTACAATTTAGTAATTAAATAAAAATGCAATAATAGTAATGCACACTATTACAGTTCCTAGCTGTAGAACACAGAAACTTAAAAAAATCAAAAATGCACAGAAAAGCTCGGATAGAGCACTGACAAACAGAAATACAACTCTTGGTATAAAAAAGCAGTTTACAGTTAATTAATTTAGTAAACATGCAATTAGAGTAATGAAACAGTATCTAGCACGGAAAAAATACAGTTAAAAGAGTATAAAACAGTACATAAATGCAGTGAAACAAAAAAAAAAACATAACGGTGCAAAATGTAAACTGCATAGCACAATTATAACCATTTCAGAAGTGCAGTTCAGTGAAATAAGTGTAAGAAATAACTTATCCTGCTCTTGGAATGTTAAGGAATTTCCACTTAGTTTCAGTAATGAAATACAATCCACAGCCTGATAAATACAAGCACAACCTTTTCAAATATATATACCAGTAAGGATGGAAGAAATAGAAGGTCAAATTACTACTCAGCCCCTGCTATTACCCAATCACTCAAACTACAAAAGGTCTAGAGGTTTTGTTCTTCTCAATAATAATAAAGACAGACTATCAACAGAAAATGGCTACCAGAAACACAGGAAACTCAAACAAAACTGCCAAGCCTAGACATCAGGCCTCTATCAAGATTATGCCACCTGAGCAGAACACAGAAACCTCACTTTAACAGCATATAAACAACACTCACAAAGAGAAATTGCAAGTCTAAGTATGAAAAAGCAGTTTATAATTTAGTAATTAAATAAAAATGCAATTATAATAATGCACCCTATTACAGTTCCTAGCTGTAGCCACTAAATGAAAGTTTTAAACAGATCAAGCAGAAAGCAGACTCTAGAGAATGCTTTTAACTGTAAACAGTCAATTATAGTAATGCACACTATTACAGTTTCTAGCTATAGAACACAGAAACTTCAAAAATCAAAAATGCACAGAAAAGCTTGGATAGAGCACTGACAAACAGAAATAGAACTCTCAGTATGAAAAAGCATTTAACAGTTAAGTAATTTAGAAAACATGCAATTAGAGTAATGAAACAGTATCTAGCACGGAAAAAATACAGTTAAAAGAGTATAAAACAGTAGATAAATGCAGTGATAAAATAAAAAAAAACTTTATAATGGTGCAAAATGTAGTAGATCAACTGTATAGCACACTTATAACCATTTCAAAAGTGCAGTTCATTGAAATAAGTGTAAGAAATAACTTATCCTGCTCTTGGAATCTTAAGGAATTTCCACTTAGTTTCAGTAATGAAATACAACCCACAGCCTGATAAATACAAGCACAACCTTTACAAAACACAAGGTTTATATACCAGTAAGGATGAAAGACATAGAAGGTCAAATTACTACTCAGCCCCTGCTATTACCAAATCAGTCGTACTACAAAAGGTCAGGAGGCCTTGTTACTCTCAATAATAATGAAGACAGATTATCAGCAGAAAATGGCTGCCAGAAATGCAGGAAACTCAAGCAAAATTACCAGGCAACTGTATAACAATTAAAAGCATTTCAGAAGTGCAGTTCAGTGAAATAAGTGTAAGAGATAACGTATCCTGCCCTTGGAATCTTAAGGAATTTCCGTTTAGTTTCATTAATGAAATATACTCCACAGCCTGTTAAATACAAGCACAACCTTTTCAAGACACAGGGTGTATATACTAGTAAGAATGGAAGAGTTAGATGATCAAATTACTACTCAGCCCCTGCTATTACCTAATCACTCGTGCTACAAAAAGTCAAGAGGCCTTGTTACTCTCATAATAATGAAGACAGACTATTAGCAGAAAATGGCTGCCAGAAATGCAGGAAACACAAACAAAACTACCAGGCCTACACAACAGGCCTCTATCAAGATTATGTCATCCGAGCAGAACACAGAAACCTCACTTTAAAAGCATAGATAGAACATTCTCAAAGAGCAAATACAAGTCTCAGTATGAAAAAGCAGTTTACAATTTAGTAATTAAATAAAAATGGAATTATAATAATGCACACTATTACAGTTCCTGGCTGTAGTCACTAAATTAAAGTTTTAAAGAGCTCAAGGAGCAAGCAGACTCCAGAGAATGCTTTTAACTGTAAACAGGCAATTATAGTAATGCACACTATTACAGTTCCTAGCTGTAGAACACAGAAACCACAGAAAATCAAAGTGCACAGGAAAAGCTCGGATAGAGCACTCACAAACAGAAAATACAACTCTCAGTATGAAAAAGTAGTTTGCAGTTAAGTCATTCAGAAAACATGCAATTAGAGTAATGAAACAGTATATAGCAATGAAAAATACAGTTAAAACAGTATTAAAAAGTATATAAATTCAGCAAAACAATAAAAAAGCTTTATAAATGGGCAAAATGCAGTAGATCAACTGTATAGCACAATTAAAAGCATTTCAGGAGTGCAGTTCAGTGAAATAAGTGTAAGAAATAACTTTTCCTGCCCTTGGAATCAGTGAAATAAGTGTAAGAAATAACTTTTCCTGCTCTCGGAATCTTAAGGAATTTCCGTTTAGTTTCATTAATGAAATACAATCCACAGCCTGATAAATACAAGCACAACCTTTTCAAGACACAAGGTTTATATACCAGTAAGAATGGAAGAGTTAGAAGATCAAATTACTACTCAGCCCCTGCTATTACCCAATCACTCGTACTACAAAAAGTCAGGAGGCCTTGTTACTCTCAATAATAATGAAGACAGACTATCAGTAGAAAATGGCTACCAGAAATGCAAGAAACTCAAACAAAACTACCAGGCCTAGACAACAGGCCTCTATCAAGATTATGCTGTCTGAGTAGAACACAGAAACCTCACTTTAAAAGCATAGAAAGAACATTCACAAAGAGAAAATAAAAGTCTCAGTATGAAAAAGCAGTTTACAATTTAGTAATTAAATAAAAATGCAATTATAGTAATGCACACTATTATAGTTCCTAGCTGTAGAAAACAGAAACTTAAAAAAATCAAAAATGCACAGAAAAGCTCGGATAGATCACTGACAAACAGAAATAGAACTCTCAGTATGAAAAAGCAGTTTACAGTTAAGTAATTTAGTAAACATGCAATTAGAATAATGAAAAAGTATCTAGCACTGAAAAAATACAGTTAAAAGAGTATAAAACAGTACATAAATGCAGTGAAACAATAAAAAAAGCTTTATAACAGTGCAAAGTGTAGTAGATCAACTGTATAGCACAATTATAACCATTTCAGAAGTGCAGTTCAGTGAAATAAGTGTAAGAAATAACTTATCCTGCTCTTGGAATCTTAAGGAATTTCCACTTACTTTCAGTAATGAAATACAATCCACAGCCTGATAAATACAAGCACAACCTTTTCAAACCACAGGGTTTATATACCAGTAAGGATGGAAGACATAGAAGGTCAAATTACTACTCAGCCCCTGCTATTACCCAATCACACGTACTACAAAAGGTCAGGAGTCCTTGTTACTCTCAATAATAATGAAGACAGACTATCAGCAAAAAATGGCTGCCAGAAATGCAGGAAACTCAAACAAAACTACCAGGCCTAGACAACAGGCCTCTATCAAGATTATGCCATCTGAGCAGAACACAGAAACCTCACTTTAAAAGCATAGAAAGAACAATCACAAAGAAAAAAAATACAAATCTCAGTATAAAAAAGCAGTTTACAATTTAGAAATTAAATAAAAATGCAATTATAGTAATACACAGTATTACAGTTCCTAGCTGTAGCCACTAAATGAAAGTTTTAAACAGATCAATGAGCAAGCAGAATCTAGAGAATGCTTTTAACTGTAAACAGACAATTATAGTAATGCACACTATTACAGTTTCTAGCTGTAGCCACTAAATTAAAGTTTTAAAGAGCTCAAGGAGCAAGCAGACTCCAGAGAATGCTTTTAACTGTAAACAGACAATTATAGTAATGCACACTATTACAGTTCCTAGCTGTAGAACACAGAAACCTCAGAAAATCAAAACCTCACAGAAAAGCTCGGATAGAGCACTCACTAAAAGAAAATACAACTCTCAGTATGAAAAAGCAGTTTGCAGTTAAGAAATTCAGTAAACATGCAATTAGAGTAATGAAACAGTATATAGCAGTGAAAAATACAGTTAAAACAGTATTAAAAAGTATATAAATGCAATGAAACAATAAAAAAAGCTTTATAAATGTGCAAAATGTAGTACATCAAATGTATAGCACAATTATAACCATTTCAGAAGAGCAGTTCAGTGAAATAAGTGTAAAAAATAACTTATCCTGCCCTTGGAATCTTAAGGAATTTCCATATAGTTTCATTAATGAAATACAATCCACAGCCTGATAAATACAAGCACAACCTTTTCAAGGCACAAGGTTTATATACCAGTAAGAATGGAAGAGTTAGAAGATCAAATTACTACTCAGCCCCTGCTATTACCCAATCACTCGTACTACAAAAGGTCAGGAGGCCTTGTTACTCTCAATAATAATGAAGACAGACTATCAGCAGAAAATGGCTACCAGAAATGCAGGAAACTCAAACAAAACTACCAGGCCTAGAAAACAGGCCTCTAACAAGATTATGCCATCTGAGTAGGACATAGAAACCTCACTTTAAAAGCATAGAAAGAACATTCACAAAGAGAAAATACAAGTCTCTTTATGAAAAAGCAGTTTACAATTTAGTAATTAAATAAAAATGCAATAATAGTAATGCACACTATTACAGTTCCTAGCTGTAGAACACAGAAACTTAAAAAAATCAAAAATGCACAGAAAAGCTCGGATAGAGCACTGACAAACAGAAATACAACTCTCGGTATGAAAAAGCAGTTTACAGTTAAGTAATTTAGTAAGCATGCAATTAGAGTAATGAAACAGTATCTAGCATGGAAAAAATACAGTTAAAAGAGTATAAAACAGTACATAAATGCAGTGAAACAATAAAAAAAGCTTTATAGCAGTGCAAAATGTAGTAGATCAACTGTATAGCACAATTATAACCATTTCAGAAGTGCAGTTCAGTGAAATAAGAGTAAGAAATAACTTATCCTGCTCTTGGAATCTTAAGGAATTTCCACTTAGTTTCATTAATGAAATACAATCCACAGCCTGATAAATACAAGCACAACATTTTCAAGACACAAGGTTTATATACCAGTAAGAATGGAAGAGTTATAAGATCAAATTACTACTCAGCCCCTGCTATTACCCAATCACTCATACTACAAAAGGTCAGGAGGCCTTGTTACTCTCAATAATAATGAAGACAGACTATCAGTAGAAAATGGCTACCAGAAATGCAGGAAACTCAAACAAAGCTACCAGGCCTAGACAACAGGCCTCTATCCAGATTATGCCATCTGAGTAGAACACAGAAACCTCACTGTATTCAACTGGATGTATAAGAGAATTTAAGTACCTTTATCTGCTCTTTTTTTTCAAAAAAATACAGTATTTAAATTGATTTTAACTGTGTGGAAGGAATATTAACTGAACTGGAAGTTAGTCAGTGTTTACTGAATTTTGTTATTTGCTAGTAATTACAGGTGTGGGGGTAGTCACATTCTTTGATTTCCTGTCCTTGCCTATTTAAGTGGTACAGTGTGAAATATTTTCTGCTTAAAAACCTCAGCTTTGGCCGGCTAAGAACTTGCTGTATTCAACTGGTCTTATAAGAGAATTTAAGTACCTTTATCTGCTCTTTTTTTTTCAAAAAATACAGTATTTAAATTGATTTTAACTGTGTGAAAGGAATATTAACTGAACTGGAAGTTAGTCAGTGTTTGCTGAATTTTGTTATTTGCTAGTAATTACAGGTGTGGGGGTAGTCACATTCTTTGATTTCCTGTCCTTGCCTATTTAAGTGGTACAGTGTGAAATATTTTCTGCTTAAAAACCTCAGCTTTGGCCGGCTAAGAACTTGCTGTATTCAACTGGACATATAAGAGAATTTAAGTACCTTTATCTGCTCTTTTTTTTCAAAAAAATACAGTATTTAAATTGATTTTAACTGTGTGGAAGGAATATTAACTGAACTGGAAGTTTTCACTCTGCTCTTCAGTTAGTCCCACCCACCCTCCCTGTTTTTGTTTTGGTGTTAATCTTAGTGGCCTTGCAACTGCCCCCCCCTCTTGTAAATTTGTGTTTGGATACTCCTTCTGGGCCCATCTCATTTGCTCACTCAACTGAGTGCAGTGAGATCTTATTCTGATTTCAGGCACTCCTACTGTGTACAAAGAGAGCATCTGGGAAACAAAAAAAAAAAAAATTTAAGCTTGTCTCCTGCCTTTCCTGTTAAGTGGTATAGACTATTTGTAGGCTTCTGAGCCCACAAGCCCTTCTGTGTTGGGGGGAAGCCTTCTAGCTTAGTTTTTTTTTTCTTATAACTAGCCAGTTTTCTAGTTTCAGCAGTCAAATCTGTTTCTTTGATCTCAGCACTTGTTCAGAAAAAAAAAAAAAAAAAATGTCATCTGCTTTCACTGTACTTGTGTTTCTACCTACTTTTTTTACTTTTGCATCATCTTAAAAGTACTCAATTGTATTTATTACTGCTTGGTGTAACTCATTCTAAGCCTTTTGGTTTAAACACTTGGGCTTCGGACCAGTTGTTTTGCACTGAGAGGGTTTGTGGTCTGCACTGTAGTGGCAGAACAGGTAGCTTACATCCTTCTAGGTTGGGAACTGCTGATTGAGGGCTCAGTGTCTGTTATTCTAAAAGTGTATTAATTCTGGTTTAAGCACTTGGGCTTTCAAGCCAGTTATTTTACATTAAGAGGGTTCATGGTCTGTACTCTTGTGGGAGGAGAGGCTGGACTCTGCCCTTCTGAGCTGGGAATTTCTGGTTGAAGGCTTATAGTGCATGCATATCTGAACTGTTTCTTACTGAAGTTAGTGCACCTTGTTTGCTGTGGCATAGACTGGATTCGGGCCTGCTGGATCTAGCTTTGTTTGTGTAACTTGAGCACTAATCCAGGCATTCTCTAAAGTATTCAATTGTATTTATTACTGCTTGGTAGTAACTTGATTAAAGTGTAGCTATCATTCTAAGTCTTTTGGATTAAGCACTTGGGCTTCAGACCAGTTGTTTTACATTAGGAAGGTTTGTGGCATGCACTGTGGTGGCAGGACAGGTAGCTTACATCCTTCTAAGTTGGGAACTGCTGATTGAGAGCCCAGTGTCTGTTATTCTTAAAGTGTATTAGTTCTGGTTTAAGCACTTGGGCTTCAGGCCAGTTATTTTACATTAAGAAGGTTTGTGGTCTGCACTCTTGTGGGAGAAGAGGCTGGACTCTGCCATTCTGAGCTGTTAATTTCTGGTTAAAGGTTTATAGTGCCTGAATATTTGAACTGTATCTTACTGAAATTGGTACACCTTGTTTGCTGTAGCATAGACTAGATCCAGGCCTGCTGAATCTAGCTTTGTTTATATGCTTGTTGTTTGTTTGCTTGTTATTTCCCTGGAACGCTAATTCCACCTAATACGTGGCTTCTCAGCGCTTCTGTGGATCACTAGTGATATCTGCATCGCTTACTGTACTTATTTCCTTGTTTCACTTGAAAGAAAGTTACTGTTTGTCGTTTTTGCATTTAAGTTACCTGTAACACATTGCACTTAAGTTACCTGGCACTTGCTCACTAAAGCAATTATATAAGTCAGCACTAAAAATTAAAAGCACTACACCCTCACTCCCCACTGGCCCTGGTTTTCAATTATTAAGGAATTCCCAATATTATTCTAGCATGTCCAAAGGACAGTTGTCAATCTCCTCTCCGGTCCAGCTGGTGAATCTGGGAATCTTGAGGCAATGTTACAACTGCCTCATGTACACAGACAACCCTCTCCTCCTCCCAACAAATTCCAACACATGTGAGAGATGCAACCATATAGCCAAACTGGAGGCTAAGCTCTCTCAACTCAGTACTGGCATAACCAGTCAGGAGGAGAAGGAAACCACACTCACTACAATTCCAGTCTCACATAGACCTACCACGACAGCAAACCAAACACATAATCACACAAAAACATACTCGCAGGATCTAAATAAAGATCTGCCGAAGCAGCAGAGACCTCCAAAGCAGACACCCAAGCAGCCGCTACCCCAAAACAAAACACGTGCAACACATATCTCACAAAGCCAGTGTGCCGAACAGTCACAGCCCTTAAGACTAAACAACACACCTGATACACTTGTAATAGGTGACTCTATCGTCAGGCAGACTGATGTCCCACTCACCAGGCTGAACAAGGTGAGGGTCACGGTGAGCAGCCTGTCGGGCGCTAGGATCCGCCACATAACACAAGCACTCAGGTCACTCCAAGGCAAGTACAAATATGACTCAGTCATTGTCCATGCTGGTGTGAATGACCTGAGATGTACCTCCCTGGACTACATGAAAAGAGACATAAAGGAGCTCTCTGAGCATGTAGCCCAGGCCGGTATGACCCTGACCTTGAGTAGCATCTTACCCTCACCAAGAATGATGCCACAATATGAAGACAAGATGATCAATTTCAACAATTGGCTTAAGTACTGGTGTCATTCAAAGGGGATCCAATGCCTGTCAGCTTGGGATGATATGCTCGACAAGCCACGATGCTTCGCTAGGGACGGCTTGCACCTGTCACCCTGGGCTTTGGATATTGGAAAAGGCTCTTGCTACCCCATAGTGCCTTTTTAGGCAAGGCTCAAAAGACAAACCCACCTCCATAGGTATCACAAGGGATAAGAAACTAAGAGTAATGCTACTCAACGCCAGAAGTCTAAACCTCAAGATGCACACTTCGAAACTCTCCTTAGCATGGAGAACATCGATATCTGTGCAGTAACAGAAACCTGGTTCAAGGCTCCCGAGAGCACCCCAGCACTACCAGGTTATACCTCATACCATGCTTTTCGCCCCAAAACTTGGACCGAACCACAAAAGGAGGGAGTATCGATATTCATCAAAGATACCCACACCTCCAGGTTGGTGGCAAAGCACAAAGCATCAGAGACTATCCATGTGCAACTAACAGTGGGTAAAACTGCCTTCCAGTTTATAGCCTGCTACAGACCACCCTCCCAAACCCAGGAACCCCACTTGGCCTTCCTGAGAACACTGGAAAATATGAAGGTCTCTTCAAACACCATTATATTGGGCGACTTCAACTACCCAAACATAGACTGGGAGCATTACTCTAGCTCCAACACCCTAGCCCAAAGGTTCCTAGAATTTATAAACTCAAATGCTATGGAACAACTTGTTACCACTCCCACAAGAGGGAAAACATACTGGACCTGATCATCACCAACATGGGGACTCTATGCTCCAGACCAGAAGTGTATCCCTCACTGGTAAGATCAGACCATAAACTAATCTCACTGGATATTCACATCCCAACCCCACCCCCTGCCTAGAAAACCACAGTGAAAAACTTCTCTAAAGCAAATTTCACACTCCTCAAAACTGAGGTGGAATCCTTCAAAGCCCCTGGGCCTGTGGAAAATACGGCCCAGACCGCAGAATCCTTTATAAACGCATTCTATGAACACCTTCAGGAATGCATGGATCATGCGATCCTAAATAAAACCAAGACCCAATCCTCCAAAGCAGACGTCCTGTCTGGTGGACCCCAGCCATAAACAAACTATACAATAGAAGGAGGAAGCTACTAAATGATAGAGCAAAATCCCAAAAAGGGAAGGCATCACTGATCAGTATTAGCAAAAAACTACGGGCACACATAAAATTGTCTAAGGCCAGCTTTGAGAGAAAAATTGCACAGGACACTAAGGATAATCACAAGGCTTTCTTTAGTTATGTTAGGAACCTGGGTGGGAATTCCCAGATATGCTCAGAATTAGTCCAAAATGACAAAAAATACACCGAACACACAGACATTGCCAACATCCTAGCTGACAGGTTCAGCACAAACTCCCCCCCCCCCCCCACCAAAAGGGAAAATATCTATCCCAGCAGAGTGCTGCCCCCCTGACATCTCAGATGCACAGGTAAGAGCCGCCTCTCCAAAGCAAAAACACAGCATCAATGGGACCAGACGGTGTCCCGGGCTGCGTCCTACATGAACTCCAAGAAGAGCTAAACCCAAACATAAAACTACTGTTCAATCTCAGCCTTACTACAGGATATGTGCCCAAAGAGTGGCGTACAGCAACAGTGGTCCCTCTCCATAAAGGTGGTGCTTCAACGGATCCTGGAAACTATCGCCCCCATAAGCCTGACTAGCTTGGTCTGCAAAGCTATGGAAAGGATCATCATGGACCTCATAAATAAAGATATTGGGGACCTACAGACACTGGATCCTACCCAGTTCGGCTTTTTTAAGGGCAGATCCTGCCTCTTAAACCTGGTTGATTTCTTTGAAACAGTCACCAAGGCCATTGACAAGGGGAAGGTTGTCCACACAGCCTACCTGGACCTCACAAAAGCCTTCGATACAATACCCCACTCGGGCATTATAGATAAGCTCACCAGCTTAAATATAAATGCCTATGTCACTAGATGGATTGCAAACTGGCTCAAGGACAGAACCCACATGGTTAGAATTGCTGGAGCCATGTCAGACTCCAAACCAGTTACAAGTGGTGTCCCACAAGGCTCAGTCCTGGGACCTCTCTTGTTCGGTATATATTTCTCGGAGGTACAGGCCAACATGGAAGGACTGTGGCTGACTAAGTTCGCAGATGACTGCAAACTGGGCGCCATAATCGACTCTCCAGCCGACACAAACATCCTCCAAAAGGGCCTCATAGAAACAGACAACTGGTGCCAGAGCCATGGCCTCAAGCTAAATGCCAAAAAGTGTATAGTCATCCCCTTTGGCAAAAACAAAGTTCCCACAAATTACCACATAGGTGGTAATCCATTAAGTACAGAAGAAGTAATTAGGGACCTGGGGACCCAAGTTGATAGCAATCTCTCATTTGACAACCACGTGGCCAAAGTGGTTAGAAAAACATTTTATATAGCCCATCTAATCATGAAGGGATTCACATCTAGATCAGGGGACATCATCGTGCCTCTTTACTCATCCCTCATCAGGCCCATAATTGAGTACAATGCCCCTTTTGGGATGTACCTTACCAGACACCTGCAGCAACTGGAAAGACCCCAAAAGTACCTCACCAAGAGGATCAAAGGGCTCAAACAGATGCCATATGCTGCCCGGTTAAAGAAACTCCAGCTCTACTCAGTGGCATACCGCCTGTTCAGAGGCGATCTGTGCCTGACATATAAAGCCATGTCCAACCCAGAATTAATGGACATGCTGCACCTCAGAAAATCCAAATCCCATCGAGCTACACGCTTGAGAGACTTGAACCTCAGCACTGAAATAAATAGGACATGCTGGAGGGACAGATTCATAACCCAGAGGCTCCCTTCACTCTGGAATAAAATCCCAGTCCAGGTTAGGCAGAGTCCCTCATTGACTCTCTTCAAGAGGAATCTTGATGAGTGGATGGGAGATCGTAGGTTTACCCCGGGTATCACTTCTGTGTCACTGTTAGACAGAGGCACAGTATACTAACCTCGAAAAAGGGCATAGCAAAATAAATTTAAAATGGGTGGCGAAAGCCAAACACATTCTGGCTAGGCTTATAAATGCCCTAGGGCAGATAGCCTAGTATAAACCTATGAACCTATGAACCTATAAAAGCATAGAAAGAACATTCACAAAGAGAAAATAAAAGTCTCAGTATGAAAAAGCAGTTTACAATTTAGTAATTAAATAAAAATGCAATTATAGTAACAGAAACTTCAAAAAATCAAAAATGCACTGAAAAGTTCGGATAGAGCACTGACAAACAGAAATACAACTCTCAGTATGAAAAAGCAGTTTACAGTTAAGTAATTTAGTAAACATGCAATTAGAGTAATGAAACAGTATCTAGCACTGAAAAAATACAGTTAAAAGAGTATAAAACAGTAAATAAATGCAGTGAAACAATAAGAAAAGCTTTATAACAGTGCAAAATGTAGTAGATCAACTGTATAGCACAATTATAACCATTTCAGAAGTGCAGTTCAGTGAAATAAGAGTAAGAAATAACTTATACTGCTCTTGGAATCTTAAGGAATTTCCACTTAGTTTCAGTAATGAAATGCAATCCACAGCCTGATAAATACAAGCACAACCTTTTCAAGACACAGGAATTATATACCAGTAAGGATGGAAGAAATAGAAGGTGAAATTACTACTCAGCCCCTGCTATTACCCAATCACTCGTACTACAAAAGGTCAGGAGGCCTTGTTACTCTCAATAATAATAAAGACAGACTATCAACAGAAAATGGCTGCCAGAAACACAGGAAACTCAAACAAAACTACCAGGCCTAGACATCAGGCCTCTATCAAGATTATGCCACCTGAGCAGAACACAGAAACCTCACTTTAACAGCATAGAAAGAACACTCACAAAGAGAAAATACAAGTCTAAGTATGAAAAAGCAGTTTACAAGTTAGTAATTAAATAAAAATGCAATTATAGTAATGCACACTATTACAGTTCCTAGCTGTAGCCATTAAATAAAAGTTTTAAACAGATCAAGGAGCAAGCTGACTCTAGAGAATGCTTTTAACTGTAAACAGACAATTATAGTAATGCACACTATTACAGCTCCTAGCTGTAGAACATGGAAACCTCAATCAAAAATGCTCAGAAAAGCTCAGACAGAGCACTCACAAACAGAAAATACAACTCTCAGTATGAAAAAGCAGTTTACAGTTTATAGTAATTTTGTAAACATGCAATTAGGGTATGAAACCGTATCTAGCAATGAAAAATACAGTTAAAACAGTATAAAACATTACATAAATGCAGTAAAACAATTAAAAAAGATTTATAACAGTGCAAAATGTAGTAGATCAACTGTATAGCACAATTAAAAGTATTTCAGAAGTGCATTTCAGTGAAATAAGTGTAAGAAATAACTTATCCTGCTATTGGAATCTTAAGGAATTTTCACTTAGTTTCAGTAATGAAATACAATCCACAGCCTGATAAATACAAGCATAAACCTTTCAAGACACATGGTTTATATACCAGTAAAGATGAAAAAATTAGGAGATCAAATTACTACTCATCCCTTTCTATTACCCAATCACTCATACTACAAAAGGTTAGGAGGCCTTGTTACTCTCAATAATAATGAAGACAGACTATCAGCAGAAAATAGCTGCCAGAAATGCAGGAAAGTCAAACATAACTACAAGGCCTAGACAACAGGCCTCTGTCAAGATTATGCCACCTGAGCAGAACACAGAAACCTCACTTTAAAAGCATAAAAAGAACACTCATAACGTGAAAATACAAGTCTCTGTATGAAAAAGCAGTTTACAATTTAGTAATTAAATAAAAATGCAATTATAATAAAGCACACTATTACAGTTCCTAGCTGTAGCCACTAAATGAAAGTTTTAAAGAGCTCAAGAAGCAAGCAGACTCTAGAGAATGCTTTTAACTGTAAACAGACAATTATAGTAATGCACACTATTACAGTTCCCAGCTGTAGAACACAGAAACCTCAAAAAATCAAAAATGCACAGAAAAGCTCGGATGGGTCACTCACAAACAGAAAATGCAACTTTCAGTATGAAAAAGCAGTTTGCAGTTAAGTAATTTAGTAAACATGCAATTAGAGTAATGAAACAGTATCTAACACTGAAAAATACAGTTAAAAGAGTATAAAACAGTACATAAATGTAGTGAAACAATAAAAAAGTTTATAGTGGTGCAAAATGTAGTAGATCAATTGTATAGCACAATTCTAACCATTTCAGAAGTGCAGTTCAGTAAAATAAGTGTAAAAAATAACTTATCCTGTTCTTGGAATCTTAAGGAATTTCCACTTACTTTCAGTAATGAAATACAATCCACAGCCTGATAAATACAAGCACAACCTTTTCAAGACACAGGGTTTATATACCAGTAAAGATGGAAGAAATAGAAGGTCAAATTACTACTCAGCCCCTGCTATTACCCAATCACTCGTACTACAAAAGGTCAGGAGGCCTTGTTACTCTCAATAATAATGAAGACAGACTATCAGCAGAAAATGGCTGTCAGAAACACAGGAAACTCAAACAAAACTACCAGGCCTAGACATCAGGCCTCTATCAAGATTATGCCACCTGAGCAAAACACAGAAACCTCACTTTAACAGCATAGAAAGAACACTCACAAAGAGAAAATGCAAGTCTAAGTATGAAAAAGCAGTTTACAATTTAGTAATTAAATAAAAATGCAATTATAGTAATGCAAACTATTACAGTTCCAAGCTTTAGCCACTAAATTAAAGTTTTAAACAGATCAGGGAGCAAGCATACTCTAGAGAATGCTTTTAACTGTAAACAGGCAATTATAGTAATGCACACTATTACAGTTCCTAGCTGTAGCCACTAAATTAAAGTTTTAAGCTGATCAAGGAGCAAGCAGACTCTAGAGAATGCTTTTAACTGGAAACAGACAGTTGTAGTAATGCACAGTATTACAAGTTCCTTGCTGTAGAACACATAAATCTCAAAAAAAATCAAAAATGCACAGAAAAGCTCGGATAGAGCACTCACAAACAGAAAATACAACTCTCAGTATGAAAAAGCAGTCTACATTTAAGTAATTCAGTAAACATGCAATAAGAGTAATTAAACAGTATCTAGCAATGAAAAATATAGTTAGAACAGTATAAAACAGTACATAAATGCAGTGAAACTATAAGAAAAGCTTTATCACAGTGCAAAATGTAGTAGATCAACTGTATAGCACAATTATAAGCATTTCAGAAGTGCAGTTCAGTGAAATAAGTGTAAGAAATAACTTATCCTGCTCTTGGAATCTTAAGGAATTTCTCCTTAGTTTCTGTAATGAAATATTATCCACAGCCTGATAAATACAACATAGTAAAATTTTGGACACTGGAGCCAACCCAGTTTGGTTTCATCAAGGGCAGGTCATGTGTACTCAACCTGCTGGACTTCTTTCAGAAGGTCACCAAAACAATTGATGAGGGCAATAAGGTTCACACTGCCTACCTTGACCTGGCGAAGGCATTTAACACAGTACCCCACTTGGAAATTTTTGACAAAATCAAGAGGTTAGGGACAAACCTGTATGTCACCTGGTGGATGGCCAACTGACTCACAGATATGACCCAGAAAGTTAGAATTAGGGAGTTCACCTCTAGAAAGAGGCCAGTCACAAGAGGAGTCCCTCATAGTATGTTACTTGGACCCCTCCTTTTTGGCATATACTTCTCTGGAGTCTAGGCCAATGTCAATGGTTTCTCACTGACTAAATTTGCAGATGATTTCAAAATAGGAGCTGTCATTGAATCCCACACTGACCATATGTTCTCCAGGAAGGGCTGACACAGACAAACAACTGATGTCAAAGCCATGGACTAAACCTAATTGCCAAGAAATGCATAATAGTATCCTTTGGGAAGTCATCCACCACTGGCGAGTATCATATTGACAAAACACCCCTTAGGGTTAATTCAGTAGTCAGGGACCTGGGGATAGACATAGACAGCAATCTATACTTTGACCAATACATGTCTACATTAGTGAGGAAATCATTTTATATTGCGTAACTTAAAAATGAAGGTATGGCATCTAGGTCCAAGGAAGCCATTGTTCCACTGTTTTTGGCACTCATCAGACCTATCATTGAGTAAAATGCCCCCTTTCGTATGTACCTAACCAGGCATATCCAACAAATGGAATGTCCACAGAGGATCCTCACTAAAAAAGTATACAGTGTAAATAAAATGTTCTGTGTAAATCACTTCAAGGCCTTACCCCTGTATTCTGTCTGCTATAGGCTGTTGAGGGGAGATCTATGCCTGGCATACAGGAGATTATCATACCCCACTCTGATGGATCTCCCGCATATCCACAAAACAAATAATATCTGAATTACCCATTCTAAAGAGTTAACCTTGCCTGTGATATAAATAGGACCTACTAGCGATACAGGCTTGTATCCCAGATACTACTCCTTCTCTGGAACAGGCACCCCATCCATGTGAAGCAGAGTTCCTCCCTAACCCAATTCAAGTGTAACTTGGAGAATTGGATGAGAACACGAAATTCATCCCTGGCTTGGCACCTATATCTCTAACAGACATAGGCAACCTGTAAATTGTTAATCTCCCAGGCCCCTGCTTGTAAATGCTTCATCTCCCAAGCCCCTGTTTACACTTGTCAAGGGTAGCAGAACTTGTCAGAAGTTTGGGATGCATGGCTAGGCTTAAAAAGGCCCTATGAAACTATGAACCTATAATAGTGAATACACCCACTAGAGGCTCCAACATACTGGACCTCATGCTGACAAATATGGCAGAATGCTTCACCCCAATGTCTCGTTCTCTCTGGTAAGGTCCGACCATAAAGCTGTCTTCTTTGAAATCAAAATCAGTGCTGTAATCCCATTGAAACCAGTAACAGTTAGAAACTATTCCAATTCAAATTACCTGCTGTTAAGTGATGGTTTGTCAAAATTCAATGACCCTCCAAACCCTGAGGACACACAAGCCTGTGCTGAATTGCTCCCAGAAACTCTGTACAGCCATGTTAATGGCTGCATGAAGGCTGCTGTACCTACCAGAAGTACACCCAGAACTAGCCCCAGGAACAAATCTCCCTGTTGGCATTCTACATATAGAACAAAAAGAAAAAAAATAATGGCAAAATCAGGAAAGATAATTAATATAAAGATAAAAACTCTCTTATTAAAGTAAATGGGCAACTAGGAGAGTAAAGTAGGTCAAGCAAAGACAAATTTGAGGTTAGGATATCTTCCCAGGTGAAAGGTAACTACAAGGCCTTCTACAGCCTTGTCAGAAACCTCATGGGCTGTACCCAGCAATGGGCTAAGCTGATGGTTAATAGTGCCACATTGACTGAGCTTGGCAATATAGTGAATCTGTTAGTGAAGAAATTCTGTTCCAACTTTATCCCCCCATCATCTCAAACCATCACCGAATAACATCCTTAAACATAACCCCTTTAACTACAACTAGGAGCATGCACTGGCTGCACTCCATAAAGCCAAGAGCACAGCCTCAATGGACCCTTATAACATCCCAGGATGCCTCCTGAATAGTCTTAAATACGACTTATCAGGATCCCTGGAGACATTATTTAACTCAGTCTTAAAACATGCTTTGTACCATGTGAAAGGAGAACTGCAATGGTCAATCCCCTTTATAAAGGAGGACCTTCAACAGATCCTTGAAACTATATTCTCATTAGTCTGACTTGTCTTATTTGCAAAGCAATGAAAATAATTATCATGGAAGTTATCAAGAAGGACATGGGAGACCTGCAGACACTGGCTGCATCCCTTTTTGGCTTTGTCAAAGGAAGATACTGTTTACTGAACCTGGAGGACTTCTTTGAAAAGATCAGTAAGGCAATAGATGAGGGGTAAACTGTGCATACTGCCTAATTAGACCTGGCTAACACATTTGATTCAATACCCCACTCAGGCATTGTCAGTCTTACACAACTAGGTATAAACCCCTTTGTAACACACCGGATAGCTGTCTGGCTCACTGATAGGACCCAGAAGGTTAGAACAGGTGAGGTCACCTCCACATAGAGGCTGGTCACCAGTACAGTCCCTCAGGGCTCTATGCTAGACCCAGTAATCTTTGTCATCTTCTTTTCTGATGTCAAAGCCAATGTCAAAGGCTTCTGGATAATCAAGTTTGCAGATGATTGCAAAGTGGGAACAGTCATTGAATCCCCCTAAGATAAGAACACCCTTCAGGAATGTCTAATACAGACAAACACTTTGTGCCAAAGCATGTAACTTTCTGACCTATTCATAACAGTAATTTAAGAGTTTGTACAGAGGCGAGAATATGTTTGAAGCTAATAAGGGGTGAAGAGACGCCTTGATTTTATTCTTATGCTGCTGATTATGTATTGATGGTAGTGAAGACATGTGAAGCTAGAGAGGCAGTGATGGAGGATTTAAACCATTGGTGGAAGTTTCTGGATTACAATGTAATTCATAGAATATATGGCTGGTGAGCCTGGTAGATGAAAGAGGGAAAGGAAGATGAAGAAGAATAAAAGAAACCTATTATCCCAAATAGCTAAAAGTGAGACTGGGAATTCAGCTCTTCATATGCTAGGCATACCTCTATGGAAGCTAAAGGGGATGGTTAAGAAGGTGCCCAAAAAGAATGTCAAAAAGATCCAGACATAAATATGTAGGATAAATGCAGCTAATCCTGGTTAGCTGTCCATCCATCCATACAGCCACAACCCCTTTTTTCCCAATTATGCACCCATTTCTACACATGGAGTCGGGGTGTCACTTCAACAGTGGCAATTATCTACAGTCAATGTTTACACTGCCAGATAACTAACCCTGCCACAGTAGTTTTTCCACACTACATACTTGCACACATGCTCACATATATGGCCAATTTAGAGTGTCCAATCCATCTACTGCATGTCGTTGGAATGTGGGACGAAACAGGAGCACCCAGAGGAAACCCTCACAAACACAGGGAGGACATGCAAACTCCACATAAAAGGCATCTCAGCTGGGAATTGAACTGGGGAACCTCTTGCTGTGAGGCAACAATACTTTCTACTGTGCCACTGTCAGCTGATTATGGGAGAAAATGGGGAACAAGGATGGCAAAAGAAAGGTTGTAGGCTAGGTGACTCTGAACAGGAAGGGGTTTGCATTTCCATAGTTGTCTTCTAGTTTTCAGCAGTGCATTGTGAATATGAGAGTTGGAGATGGGAAATGAAGAATTGTTTATACAAAGAACAGAGCGACATGGGGGTAGCAGGGATTAGGAGATGGTCAAGGGGGAGCAAAGGTGGGGAGATAATAAAGGCATGCAGAATTTTTCTTTAAGAGAATCAGATGTCCATTCTGGATTATATATTACCACTCAACCTTTAGCAGATAGCACAGAAAAGTAAGGCTCTGAATTGTTAATGAGGTGATTCCTTCTTCTGTAATTTGCTGCTGTTTAACTCTGATTATGTTACTTAACCAGACAATGCTCCTAGATTGAGTCAGAAAAAAGCCCATGTGGATCAGTGCTCTATCCCAGTTAACAAATATAAATAAATAAAAGGTCATGATGGTGAAGGATAAGATGGGGAGAGAACACAAGGTTGAGCTTTGCAGAGAATATGGATAAAGACTGATTAGATAGACTTTGTGATGCAATGGTAGGGTCTCTGACTCCACATCAGAAGGCTGCACATATGAATCACGTCAAGGTCATTTTATTGCCATTCTCATATGCTGATATTTTACCACATAGAGCTTGGTTCTTCATGTTGTATGTGTGACCCCTTTCAGTGATACCTCTTAATGTGCGGTATGATATGAAAGTGGTGTGCCTCAGAAAAATTAATGGGTGGGTTTGGCATAACGGTTAAAGTTTTCACTTTCTAGTCACAGGATGCAGAGTTTGATTCTGATCTCAAGTTATTAGCTAGCCTTAAAATGGCCCTTTGGGGAGCTAGCCTAATATTCACATATGAACCTACAAAAGAAATAATAATGGATAGCATTTGACAATCAGACAACAAAGTAGAAAACAAAAGCAACATCAACTACTACAAACATCTACCAAGGGAAATATTAGGTTTAGGTCATCTGACACAAGGGAACAATTAGGTTTAGGTCACCTGACACAAGGGAACCATTAGGTTTAGTTCACCTGACACAAAGGAACAATTAGGTTTAGGTCACCTGACACCAGGGAACAATTAGGTTTAGGTCACCTGACACAAGGGAACAATTAGGTTTAGTTCACCTGACACAAAGGAACAATTATGTTAGGTCACCTGACACTAGGGAAATATTAGGTTTAGGTCATCTGACACAAGGGAACAATTAGGTTTAGGTCACCTGACACAAAGGAACAATTAGGTTTAGGTCACCTGACACAAGGGAACAATTAGGTTTAGGTCATCTGACACAAGGGAAATATTAGGTTTAGGTCATTTGACACAAGGGAACAATTAGGATTAGGTCATCTGACACAAGGGAAATATTAGGTTTAGGTCATCAGACACAAGGGAACAACTAGGTTTAGGTCATCAGACACAAGGGAACAACTAGGTTTAGGTAATCTGACAACTTATTAAAGCAGGAGGGTTTGCCAGAGGGCAATGGAGAAGATATAGCTACCTTGGGAAGAGAATAGAAGTAGTGGTCAAACAAAGTTAGGCAAAAAAGAAAAGTTGGATTTAGGCTAGTCTTATGTGGGAATATTGTGGTATGCAGAAGGAGAAAGGGGACAGATATATATTCAGACATAACTGTAAGGAGGAGTAATGCAGCAGTATCACCATTGTAGATAGTGGTAGATGGAGAAGATGATACAATAATGGAGGCAGAAGTGTTGAATGAAGATTAATTGCCATGTTGGACATTACCTAGTGGTATAAGGAATGCAAATAATAAATTCATATTTTTCATAGGAGACTTCTGACCCACAAATACATGCAGAGGGTAAACAAATCAAGACAGCAAGTAAGAGGGGTATGAGGAAGAGGAAGCAAGAAGCAAGTATGAGACATATTTTCAGGCAATGTTAGTAAATCATGGCCTTAAGTGGAAAGGCCTGAATTGAATGGGAGCAGGGGATACGTGGGGGGTTTTATGCATGTAGCACATTAGGAAAAGTCAGTATGACAAAAGGGAAAATGGGAATAATTAACTTCTTTGTGGCAGGGATCAAGCTTAGGATTACAGGAAATAATAGAGAGGTGGGGGTGTCATTAATTAATATAGAGGTAAAATTTGTGGGACTGATAAAGAAAGTAATTTTACAGATGTAAGATTAAATCAGAAATAGATAAAATACAGATGGACTGGGGAGTGGTATTATCTTTTTATAAAGTATGGATAGGCTCAGGAAGGAAAGGACACTGGACAAGATCAGATGGCTCTTATAAACAACATGTGAACCAGAAGGTGAATGCAGGAAAGAAGTAAGTAACAGATGAGTAAATTAAGGCAGGGGAAATGGGTGACAATGATGTGGAATGTGCAAATGAATAGCCTGTTTTGCTTTGAGTACTCCATGTTAACTTCTTTGCATAAACGAAGAGCAGTCATAGGCTGTCATTGCCTTGGGATGGGGGGAGGGTCTCTTTAATGAGGTATAAATAATGAGAGTAAAGGAGTAGGTTACATTGTATCAAGACAAAGTGTGAAGTTTTACAATGTTTCACAGGATTACCATGTTTGTCCATACCTTTAAATGAATATGCAAAAATGTAATGTGGAATGATAGTGTGTATTTGTGAATTTATAGTTAAGTAATTAATTAAAAAAAATGAAACAGGTGCTCTCAAAATAAATTAAAACTCAAAAGCCAAATGCCTGGCCTGTACTGCACAAAAAACTGTCAGCTGACTGAATAAACTTTTTGTGTGGTACATCCCACGTGTTTGAATGTTTGAGGTAAGCATTTAATTAAATATTGAGGTAGCCACCATGGTAGATGGGGTATGAGGCAACACGATAACTAAAGAAGCTGTTTTTCATCTGAATGTGCACCATACCTCATTGCAGAAGTCACGTGTTCTCATTATGATCTCATTTGTAAAAGTGTGCAACTTGGAATTTCTGTAATGCCTTGCCTTGCCATAACATGTTCAATTGCCTTTCTGTATTTTCTTATGATCTGCTTCCTTTTCCCAATGTTATAAGACAATAACCACTTGCTGGTATTTTAGTTCCACCTGTATGCAGAAAATACCTGAAATTACCAATGCAGCAAGCTGCCTTTTTGCTAACAAGCTGATATCTCCCTCCTTTGCTGCGGTTCTTGATCCACTGCAGAATGATATTCTCATGATGATTAAACTAATATGCTCAAAATTACAGTTTGCAAATGGAGGTAGAGTATATCAGACTGTGTTCCTGCACACAGTGTGCTTTCTGTTCATTGCTCTAACAACTTAATAACATCATTAACCCACCAATATCCTGCATTCATGTCTAATTTTCACGGTAATCTTTAAGGTCAGCATCAAGCAACTTTGCTTCGGATTCTGCCATTTATCCCCTTTGCTTTCCTTCTTCTATATTATTGTTTATTCTTTGACATTCTGACATTCTGATTGTTTATAGATTAATTCAGTATTCTCTGTCTTATTTGAATTGCCTCATCTTTATTCATTTACCAACTTTGTAATTCAGCTACATTGCCTCACTGTTGTGCCTTCATTGAAAGAATAAGAGCTTAAATAGATCTAGCATGTTTTATATCTTCTCTGAACAACACATTGCCAGAGAATGATTGCATCCTTAGTATTAATTATGGTCATTTTTTTGTCCATGACTAAGCACTAAACAAATTCACCATCCCTACTTTTAGTGTTTCCCACTAGAGTGTGAAGCTCTACAAATTACTATCTTTAGTGCCTTGAGTTGAGTCCCTTATGCCATTTGACTCATCTCTCAATCTTGTGTTACATATTTGTTTGTTTTGCACAGCCTTCTCTTCTTTATGAATATTAGCCATGGGTATGATAACTTATTTGCTTATTCAGTGACCGGATTGGTTCAAGGTCCCTTTTGGCCATGGCTTCAGACTATGGCAACACAAGCATGAAAATATTTATAATAAAGAAATGGTTTAATGGTTTAAGGCATGGTTCAAGATGCAAAACCTGTATACAGTAAGCAAATATTAGATGTGCAGTTGAATACCTTAACTATTCATATTGCTCTTCCCCAGGATGACCACTGACCTCACCCCTCTCCAGTCATCCACTCTACTCTTTTACCAACATCAATTTCTAAGTCTTAAATTCCACTACTCCTCTCTTCCTACAGAAATCCTGACTCGTTAAGTAGATAATCCCTCTATACTTAATGCATGCCTGCTACAGTTCAGACTTCTCTCTATCTGAAGCTTCCTACACCCCAATTATTCTTTCCTTCATGTTCTCCACCTCAAGATTGCCTTAGTACACACAACTGTGAATTAGTAAAGTTGTTTTTCATTTTTTTCTTCTCTGTAATGGAGGTTTTAGATTCTGAGCTATATTATGTAATATTTTGTATTTGTATCTATGATTTGTAATGTTTTTATTCTATGGTATGTAATCATTTTTTTCTCAATATATTTTTAGCTTCTATGTAATGGGGCTTTTCTCCCCGGTCCTCTGCTGAAAGAGCACCATCTGGCCTAGTCGGACTTTTCCGGTAAACAAATGTAAAATAAAATAAATATTCTTAGCACCTTCAGTGACAACTGAAATTGTGACATTAATACCCTTACCCTATTTGTGCACTGATCAATTGGACTGATTTACTTTCTACCATTATATATATATATATATATATATATATATATATATATATACATATATATATTTATATATATATATATATATACATATATATATATATATATATATATGTGTGTGTGTGTGTGCATGTGTGTATAGATATTGTTTTGCTAACATTTTAGCGATCAGTACAAAATCGATTCACAAAATAAAATGAAAATAAGGTCGCAAAGACATTTGCAAATTTGCAATATATCTTGATGTGATGCAAACATTATGCAATGTAAAAAAGGTTGACGTTAATGTAAAATGATTCAGTATGGTACACACAAACAGCATGTTACAAGAAATAAGCAACTCATTAATTTCATAAAGTAGAACCCAAACAAGAATACATTCAGACTAACTCCAGATATAACTGTTTTAGAGCTATAATATTTAGAAATGATACATCATGGAACATCTATATAGTTCTGAAAAGAAACTTAATGCACAGTTAATTGAAACTGAGATCAGATATGGAAATTTCGGGAATTAGATAAAGTACGTTAAAAATAAATGGACTTGAATAAAATCCAATTAGTAGTGATGACTATTATAGGTAAATGGAGGGTAAGGTGATTAAATATGTGGGGTGTATAACAGTGCTAAAGGGAAGTTGAAATAAGTTAGAAAAAGGCTATAATCATTGGTGAATTCAATAAATGCTTAAACGACAAAGTAAAAGTATTTTTTTTGTTTCATAAGTTTATAGAAGTTTATAGAAGTTGCCTAATGTCTTTAAAACAGTTACAGGCATTTTTCATTTGAACAGATAAGTATTTTATCTCTAAGGATTTTAGTTCTTTATTGTTTAATTAATTTTAGAGAGAAGACAGTTCTGTGTAAAAGGGATGAATTGCATTATTAGAAAAATTTGAACTCTCTGAAGTAACAGCCCATTTTTGAGACCTCAGTTAATAAGCAATAAGAGTTTACTTGAATTAGATTAATCAAGGATAGACAATTACTAACAAAAATAATTTTGTGAATTAGTGAGGCAAGTAGGTAGATGGTCTTTTAGCTACTGGAACTGACTTAGCTCTCATAAGCATTACTCAATGGCATTATTAATGTACCATATCATTTTATAATTATTAATTTAAAATGTGTTTACCAGGAAAGTCTGACTGAGACAGAGCCCATGTTCAGTGGTGGCCCAGGGAGAAATGCTCCAGATACATGTCTTTGTAATGTGGGAGGAAACAGGAGTATTTTATTTTATTTATTTTATTTTACATTTGTTGACCAGGCTAGTCCAACTGGATATATGTCCATTTTCAGTGGAGGCCCAGGGAGAAAAGCTTCACACTTCAGAATAGAATCACAATAACATAAGTACATTAAAAAGATTTAGCAAATTTTACTAGTAAATTAAATTTTAGCTTAAAAGTAAGGAAAAAATCTTCTAAGCTACATAACACGTATGGATATACATACAACAGTAAGTGAAATCGAGCACTATTTGAACTTTAAAAAGATTATACAAACAATAATGTTGGTAAAAAAAACAGTTTGTGTGAGCGAGAAGATTAGTGTTTGGAGACAGTGGAGGTAGTTAGTCTGGGTTTGCGCAGGGGCATAGCCAGTGCGATTTAAGGTATGGTTTGAGTTTAGATTTAAATAGGGTAATTGAAGGTAAGGAGGTTAGATCAGTAGGGAGGGAATTCAAGGTTTTACCCACTGTGTTAGAGAATAGAGATTCTCCAGCCAGATTTTTGGTTTTACTTATCTTTACCAGTAATTTATTTGATGAGCGCAGGGTCTTCAGGTTATTATAGGGGGTGGTTAGGTTAGTTAGTATTGGAGTAGTTGAAGTAGTCAAAATACCCAGAGGAAACTCACATAAATGCAGGGACGACATGCAGACTCCACACAGAAGCCACCCCAGCTGAGAACTGAACAAGATAACCTCTTGCTGTAAGGCAACGATGCTAACCACTGCCCTACTGCACCACCCAGCACAAACAAAAATGACTAAACTTAAACCACAAACATGGCTACTTATATAAAAACAACTTTAACAAAGGTCTAGTGCTTCATCTACAGCATGCCTTTGAAGACTCTAAAAACACTAAGAAAAGACACAATTTATAGAAAATGGTCACATGACATAATTAATTAATGAACATAGATACATATAAATATTAATGGTTTTATACAATGACATTCCCTTGGGTTATTGAGCACAATAAACATGGAAGTCCTGTTTATATTGATTTTTGGTATTTTACCATTGCAGTGCAACCCCGTTGCTCACAGAAGGAAAAGCAACACATGGGAGAAGGTGTTAGGGGAAAGTTGGAATGAGTTAGAATAAGACTGGTCTGCAGTTAAAACAGATGATTAAGGATATGAGTTGTTAACAAGCTGCATTCTGAGGTACAGGGTTTGACACGTCCACCCTACGTTTGTCTACTGTGTGATCCTGTGCAAGTGACCTAACCAGGCAGTGCTTTGGGGCAATTGGTCAAGGCTACTCAATAGTCTCCTGCACTGAATGCCTAGTAACTACCTAGGAGCCTATTCTAGGTTTAGATGAAGCAGGGTCTTATTAAAGACATCCATATGCTCTGCAAAGAACAGCTCAGTAACGCTGTATGCGGTTTTCAGTTGGGTGACCAGTCTTGTTATAATCCAAATAGTACTATACTAAAGTAAGAGGCAGGTCTAACAACACCTTCAGATGTTTGAAGTCAGTTAGTTTTTTACATTGCAACAGTTTTAACAAATGTGTAGATGCTTGACTACCCTGCTGAAGTGTTAGAATGTTAATAGCATTTATATTACTTATCTTTGACTGAATCCATTACCAAACTTTCCAAAGATTTTTTTTTTGTCTGCAAGGAGCCTTAAATGATGGAGATATCCTTTCCTAAATATAGCAAGTCTAGATAATTTGCATGCAGTATGCCACTTAGCTCATTTAATATAAGAGAAAGCCACTAATAAAAAATGCAAAAAAAAAAAAAAAGAGAGAAGGCAGGGATAGAGTCCTAAGTGAATTTCCATAGTTTGGACCAGATTTGCTTAGAAAAAAAAAACTTGCTTTGTTATATTTCTTACATCATAAACCAAGACAGTAGGTAACTTTGATTGAAAAGAACTTGTTTTGCTGTGTCTCTTACTTCATAAGGAAAAGGAGTAGTCTGAAATCATAGGGTATTTTTTAAACTGATATGAAGGACTTATTCATCCATTAGATAATGCACTTCTTCAAATTCAGCAAAGATAATACCAATACTTGTTTTGTGCATTTAGCAGGAGATACATGCACAATGTAGCTTACTCCTGCTTTGCTATAGTACTTTGTCTTCAATAAATTCTCAGATTCAGGCAAAAGATCTGGGTCAGACCTGCATTTGACATGTTTTAGTGGCATGATCCTTGCTGCAGGTGATACATGATAGTGGTTTAGAGAATGAGAGATCCGTTGATCATACATCCTGATTGGATAATGAATGTTCTATAGCAGGGTATTAAAGTACAAGTAATGCCCAGTGAAAAATGAGTCTGCTACTTCACTGCAGCATATCAAGCTGTTGTGAAGCTCGGACTGAAAAAAAACTAATGGCCGCCATTATTTTATGCTTGCTAAGAAGCGCTTTTGCCATTTAGCGAGTGTTAAATAATTAGGAAAACATTAAAATAAAACAATGTCTGTATGGGTTTGTTTGTGTGTGACAGTGTATACATGTATGAGAGTGAGAGATCAATCAAACCATTAACTTATATTCGCTAAGCTGTGCTTTTGCTGTTTAGCGAGTGAAAATTAAATGAAACCGAAAAAAGTGTGTGTGTGAAGAGTAAGAGTGATCCTTGATAGCAACAGCAGGAGTTAAGAAGTTTGCGTACCTCTTGACCATACCCCTCAACCTTTTGGCACAAGAAATCTGGACAGAGCACAAATAATGAGGGACAAATGACCAAAAATAAGGACAGATTTTAAATATTGCTCTTATAAACTTATACAGTTGTTAGAACAAGAGGGTTTCCATTAGCATGTATTATCTGAAGTCTGAAACTTAAATGTCTGTCAGTATTTAATTACTTCAATCCCCAGTGAATTGCCAGAAAACTGTACAATTTATGAGGATGGGACCAAACATACAAGCCAAAAATCTGGACATTCTGCAAAAATCTGGACAGTTGAAAGGTATACTCTTTTGAATCTTAGCTCAAAATGTCTGGATAAACCTAAAATAAACAAGAGACAAAGGTTCAAAATAGGAACATATTTTACTTGATTATTAGGATTTGTGTTAGCATACCTTTTCTGAAACAGATGTGTGCCTGACAGACTGAGTGAGAGTGATAGTGAAGATGTTTGCATACCTCTGGACTTTTCAGCTGAAGAAATCTGGATAAAGCCTAAAATAAAGAGAGAACAAAGGCTCCAAAATAGGAACAGATTTTAATTACTGCTCTCATAAAATTACAAACTTGCTTAATTAAAAAGATTTGTATTAGTATGAATTTTCTGAAGAAAATAACAGTCTGAAACTCAGATGTATGCCATTATTTAATAACTTCAATCTCCTATGACTGGCAGCAAACCACATGTTTTAGGAGTAAGGGACCAAAAAATAAAGTAAATGCCTGGACATTTTTTGTGTTATATTTTGGATGTAAAATGCTTCCTCTAACGCCATTAACATATACTACAGCAAGCTTGAAACATTAGGTGAAGGAACTATTTTACATCAAAAAATATCTTAAAAAATAATACAGTACTTAAAAAAATAAGTAAAACTCAACAATTTTACAGAGACCCCAATCTCTAAGCACAATAATGCCAGACAGGGTGTGTGCTAATGTGTAATTAACACCCTTCCAGGGGTGTAGAGGGCACTAATTATACATTAACACACACCCTGTTGGGCATTATTGCTTGCATATTGTCTACTGCAGGGAATGCGTTTTAGTGAGCATATCATAGTGCAGGTGATATTCTTCATTAGTATGGCCCCTACTGTAGGTGATATGTTTCAGTGTTATGATTCCTGATGCAAGTGATGCATTTTAGTGGTACTGCTTTGACTGTGTGTGATGAGTTTTAATGGTCTGATTCTTGATGAAGTGATATGTTTCAGTTGTATGGCACCTGCTGTAGATGTGCTTTTAATAGTTTGATTCCTGCTGCTTGTGATGTGTTTTACTGGTATGAACTGCAGACAATGTTTCAAAGGCACAAACCCTGCGTCTTGTTACATCAGCAGTTTCTAATATTTTTACCATTAATAAGTTTACTCTTTATGTAGCCAAATCAAGTAAATATCATAAAATCTTCATACTTTCTCATCTGCTTTCATCTCAAGTGAATAACCGTATGGATAAAACTTGCATATGCTTTATTTGCTGTCTATGCATTAAAACTGCAATATGACTTTATACATAATTGGTAAAGTAAGCAAGCAATAATGCCCAAAAGGGTGTGTATGTGTTATTGTTGAAATACTGCCCGTACATCCCTGGAAGGGCATTATTTCTACAATAGCACACACTCTGCAGGGTATTTTTGCATTTAGAGAATGGGCTGTCTGTAAAACCATTGTTTTACTTACATATTTATTTATTTTTCTATTACTATATTATTTTTTTATATATTTTGATGTAAAATAATTTCTCTGCCTAATGTTTCAAACTTTCTATAGTATATGTTAATGGTGTTGGAGGAAGCATTTTACATCCAACATATAACACTTTAAAAACATATCCAGGTGTTTATTTTTCGGTCACTTACTCCTAAAATATTTGGTTTGTAGCCAGTCACTGGAGATTGAAGTTATTAAATAATGACAGACATTGAGTTTCAGACTTTCTTTTCCTTCAGAACATCCATGCTAACACAAATACTTTTATTTAAACAGGTTTGGAATTTTCTAAGAGCAATAATTAAAAGCTCTTTCTATTTTTATGCCTTTCTTCCCCTTTTATTTTAGGTTTTATCCAAATTTCTTCAGCTGGAAAGATCCAGAGGTATGCAAACCTTTTTACTTCTGCTGCCAGTGGTCGACTCACTCTCTCTGTCTCTCTCACACACACACACACACACACACACACACACACACACACACACACACACACACACACACACACACACACACACACACACACACACACACACACACACACACACACACACACACACACGCATACATGCACACACGTGCACACACGCACACGCACACACACACACACACACACACATGCACACGCACACGTGCACACACGCACACACACACACACACACACACACACACACACACACACGCACACACACACACCTCTGCTTCAGAAAATGCATGCAAACACAAATAATTTAAAATATGTCCTGTTTTGAACCTTTGTCCCCTTTTATTTTAGGCTTATCCAGATACCTTGAGCTAAGAGATCAAGACATACGCAAACCTCAAGAAGAGTGGTTCCAGAACCGCAAAGTGAAGACAATAATTCGTAAAAAAGGTAAGTCCTTTATTAGTTGCCAAGTGGTAAAAATCCAAAGACAGTTGGTACAAAGCAGCAAAATCAGACCAAATGGTAAAATCCAAAGTCAGTAGGTACAGAACAGCAAAACCTCTTTGCTGCTGCTGTTGCTGCCAGGTAATCACTCAATCACTTTCACTCTTCAATTTCTCTCTCTCTGTCACACAAACACACACACACACAAACACACACACACACACACACACACACACACACACACACACACACACACACACATACACACACACGCATACTTTTTTATTTTAACTTCTTTATTTTACACTCACTACACAGCAGAAATGCTGCTTAGCAAGCGTAAAATAACGGCAGCAGCTAGATTTTTTCATTCTGAACTTCATGGCAGCTTGATACACTGCCTTGAAGTGGCGGAATCATTTTTTCAGTGGGCATTACCTGAAGAGTGCGATGTACAGGTTGCCCATTCTCTAAAGCTGAATATTCTTTACATATGTGTTACTTTAGCATGCTATAAATACTGTATAATGTGCTTACCATGGCGATAACTGTTAAACTATAATTGATTTAACATTTGTTTACCGGGTAAGCCCGAAATGGAACAAAGCCAATTTTCAGCAGAAGCCCAAGGAGAAACACTCCAAATGCATGTCTTTGTGATGCTGGAAGAAACCAGAGTACCTGGAGGGTACCAACATGAACGCAGGGAGGGCATGCAGACTCCACACAGAAGGTACCCTAGCTGAGAATCGAACCGGAGAACCTCTTGTTGTGATGCTACAACACAACTGCTGCACTACTGCACCATCCCGAATATAACTCATTGTTGTGTAGTATATTTTGTTAGCTCCTGCTGACTGTGAAAATTGTGTAATGTGGAACTTTTATCTCCATGCCTCCTCTGAAAAGGGACTTTGCCTATTTGGACTTTCCTGGGAATCAAAGCTTAATAAATAAATTATTACATGCATGCATAAATAAATAAATACATACATACATACATAAATAAATATATCACAAAAGTCCAAGGCTTGTTGTTTTCAATTCAGACAATTAGGAAGATGTATGTTCTACAAAACAGTGAACTAAAAATGACTGATTATGAACTGGGGAAATGAGGGCCAAATACTAGCATATGGGCCCAGTATTCATTTACAATATAAATTTATAGGTCTGGATTCGATAAACTCCATGTGGTTCCGCACAGAGCCTACATGAAGTGTTTTCATGTACATGATACTGCTCATCATTCAGCATTGTGTGGCATCATGCAATGCATATCAATGATGCGCGGTGCACGTAAGCAAGGTCTTGCAGCTCACACCAGCGTTGCTGACCATGAAACCTGAAGTCTGAATGTGGATCATACCTCCAAACCTTTTAGTGGATGAAATCTGGACAAAAGTCTTAAACTAACCGGGGGAGGCGGACAAAGGGACAAAAATAGGGGTACATTTACTATACTGTTATGATAACCATAGAAAGTAGGTAGAATAATAAGACTTCTGTTAGCATGCATTTTCTGAAGGATATGAAGTGTGAAACTGAAATGTATGTCATTATGTATTGACGTCACTCTTCAGTGATTTTCCAGAAAACCACACATTTTACAAGGAACAGACCAAAAATATGATGCAAACATCTGGACATTCTGCAAAATTCTGGGCAGTCTCCCTTTTTTTTTTCTTCTTTTTTTGAGGTCAGTGTTTACGTGACACAACACTTAGCACAAGCAGTTTGGTTGTGCCCACCTGGTTTGCATGAAGTGCAGCAGCGCACAAACTAGAGGAATAGACCACACAGGCTGCAGACAAGACACAGACAGCCACAAACATAAACTGGATGCATTCAATTAATACTATTGGCCATTGTGCAAACATGGTAATCAGTGTTGCACTGTAATTAACAGCAAGAACTTAACAATCACTACTAAGATAGAACATATAATGTCACTAATCCTGCAGCAGCAGGTGTTACGTGTTGATGTGGAGTGCAGATGGTCCACGGTCCAAGTATAGGGTATAGACATTTTGTTTTATTGCTGTGAGATTGCAGATTATAGCAATAAAGTGCAGCATACACAACTGTTTTTTCAACCTTTTTGTGGCAATAGCTGCAAGTGTAGGAGAATTGTAGAGATGGTCCATTTCACTCGCACATTTATACAGGTGCCTGCAAACCAAATATTTGTGAAATTGCAGTGCTTGCCCTGTTGCTCATTATTTAACATTGCCCAAACATGGTGCCCAGTAGTGACAAACCTACATCTACAATGTTTCCACAATGGTAACTGATCAGCATTTTTAAATGTTGCAAAACCAAAATATGTGTACTCTCAGTAACCTCAAGACATGCAATTGGCGAGAAAATATCAGGATATAAAATGCAATTGACAGGAAATGCACATTCTACATTGAGCTTGAGCTATAGTAGACATGTCTGGTGTTGCTGGTGAGGGAGTGCACTTTCAAGTACAGAGGTGGGGTGCCCAGGAGTCCAAAGTTTTTTTTGGACTCCTAGTTAAGGAACATGGGCCCCAGTTGCTGCAGCAGGAGTATTCAGGCTTATAATACAAGTCTGATGTCTGATATATTATAGCCAAGGCTGTGACCAGTGCTACAGGTATCCCCGGAACAGATGAGCAATGCAAACCACTTTCATGACCACCAGATGAGGAATAGAGATACCCTCGACCATTGGACTGGGAAATTTAGTACAGAGGACACCCCTCAGACGTGTAAGTATCAATTTCAGTGAGTAACTAAAAGTTAAAAAGTGAATGCAGTCAATACTGGTATTCATTTTGGTATTCTGTTCTGTACTATTTTTTCCACAGCTACTACGGAGTGAGTCTCAAATTCAGGTCTCATGCCGCCTGTTTGTTATACATGCGAAAAGCATGTAGTATGTAAGCATCAGAACAGTATTTTAAGAATAATAATAATAATAACTTTCATAACAATTTAGTATCATTAAACTTTAAGGACCGCTTAGTTGGTATTTAAAACAGTTGCATTAAATTGAGCATGTATATCTCAACTGTAAAAGAAAGTATGCATGCAGTAGTCTATAGGACAAAATAACAGTACATTATTAGAGATTAGTCATTGGTTGTGGGTTCAAAAAACATACTTCCAAAATATACAGTACCATTAGGTTTTCATTATTATTCAGTGTAACTTCATTCCACTATACCAGTGGCACAAATGATCTTCTGTAAACTGTAGTCAGTATACAGTGGATATAAAAAGTGTACACACCACTGTTAAAATGTCAGGTTTTTGTTCTATAAAATAATGAGACCACAATAAATAATTTCAAAACTTGTCCCACCTTTAATGTGACCTATAACCTGCAGAATTCAATTGAAAAACAAGCAAATATGTTAGGGGAAAAAAAATATAAAAAAAAAAAAAAACATAAAATAAGTTGGTTGCATAAGTGAGCACACCCTTCAATTAATACTTTGTTGAAGCACCTTTTGATTTAATTACAGCATTCAGTCTTTTTGGGTAGGAGTCTATCAGCATAACACATCTTGACTTGGCAATATTTGCCCACTCTTCCGTGCAAAAGCAGTTCAAATCTGTCAGATTGTGAGGGCATCTCTTGTGCACAGCCCTGTTCAGGTTACCTCAAAGATTTCCTATTGGATTTAGGTCTGGTTTACGTCATGCAACTATTCTCCATGTTTTGGGTGAGGGTGAGGACATCACAAACCCATAGATGTCAAGCTTGTTGACAGTGAGAATCAAGTCCTCATCCACTGGATTGTCATCACTGTCACCTCACTGCACCAATGGCTGCAGTGTTTGACATCTGCTTCTCCTTGGGTTATTCAATAAAATGATGGAGAGCAGTGTCACCATTCAGCGTAGGCATTTACCAACTATGAGGCTCACAATTCTATGCACCAACCCTAGCAGTTCATTGCAGGTGATAAACTCACCACATCTGCCACTGCTCCCAGTGTGAACCACAGCCCTACCCTCTGGGCCAGAAATACCTAAGGGGCCAAGTAGTGCAGGGACAGCAGAGGGGGTGCTACCAGATTGAGCATCAGATGTGCTGGGCAGTAGTGCTGTCACAAGGAGGAGTTGGGGGCCTGCAGATCCCATGGGACAGGCCTACCCCAATGTGTTGTCGGAAAAAAAAATTAAAAATTAAAAAAAAAAAAAAGAAATGCTAAAATAAAAGAGAAAAAGGTTGGGGTTAAAGACAAAAAAGGAGAGCATTAGTAACTTCATATGTGACATACAAAGCACTGATAAAATTATTTGGCTTTATTCTGTTACCTTTGATTTTAAGGCTACCAACTCCTAACAGATACTTTGTTTACTGTCAATACTGCCTAGCTCCTAACAGATGCACAATATACTACAGACTGCAAGCAATCCTTGATGTGTGCATATATTGCACATGTGTGTGCTCCAATTATACTGATTACAGTTTATGGCAAGCCATTGGTGCCATTGGTTTAGAGGTATGATGTTACATCGCAATATTGATGAAAATTTAACAGTATTGTATATTTGGAAAGTGTGTTTTTTTAAACCCACAACCTCTGATTGCTCTCTAATATTGAACTGCTGTTTCGGCCTCCAGACTAATGCATGTACACTTTCCTGTTACAGGTGACAGATGAATGCTTAGTTTGATACAAATGTATAATAAACCAATAACTGTGTCTTTACTTTAAATGCTAAAATAACAGTAATGTTCAGATGCATACATTCCATATGCTTCTTGCATCCATGCCAATCAGGAAGCATGGGTTTGTGGATTCAGTCCTCAGTCTGTGATGGCTGCAGAAAAAACAGAACTAAACAGAATACCATTATGAATACCAATCCTGACTATATCCAGCTATTAACTCTTAAAAATAGTCTCTGTAAGTGATATTCACATATGTGTGGGGTGCTCCCAGTCCTACATTCCTCAATCCATTGGCTAAGGGATTGTCTCTTCCTCATTCTGTGGTCTCTGTAGTGATCCTACATAGTTGAACAGTGAGGAGGATACTGGTAACACTGGTCACAGCCAGGGCCATACATTCCTGTGCCTCTGCCTGTAATCCAAGCCATGATAGTCCCAGTGCATACACCTGTGCCCATGCTCATTCATTAAGAGTCCAACAAACACTCTGGACTTCTGGACACCCCATCTCTGAGCATGGAATCTCAAAGCCTGTCCATAAACACCTGCCATGCCTACCAAAGACAAGACCAATGTAGAATGATGTTTTCCCACCAATTGCAGGTATTGCACTTACTGGTTTTCCAACATTTGAAAGTGTTGCGCATTGCTTACCATCACAGAAATACAGTGCACAAGAGTGTGCACTACCTGGGAACATGTTTGTGCGATGCCCAGTAGTATTAATTGAATGCATTAAGTATATGTGTGTGGCTGTCTGGGTCTTGTCTGCTACCTGGGTGGTCCATTCATACAGTTTGTGCACTTCCAGTTTATGTGCAAAGGAAATGAGCATGGCCAAAGCCATTTGTGCTAAGCAGTGCATCACACAAACAGTGTCCCCAAAAGAAAAAAAAAGAAAAAAAGAAAAAAAAAACATTTATTTATTTATTTATTTAATTAACATTTGTTTACCAGAAAAGTCCAACTTGGAGCAAGCCAATTTTCAGTGGTGGCCTGGGGAGAAATGCTCCAGATGCATGTCTTTGTAAAAAAAATAAATAAAAAATGGAGAAATAGTTGAAATGAGGAAAATCCATCTATGACATACACATGAGATATGACTACACAGGGCTGGATCCCAACTGTCACTCCAATGCACTATCAGCAAACAGGATGGGAAACGTATCCATTTTTACCACACAAACAGCTTTGCAGCAAAGGAATTAAGTAATTTCTCACACAATCAAGTGCAACTGAATGTACACTGATATAAAGGCATAATCTGTTATTTGCAAATGCATTACATTTAATATATTAAATGTAATGCAAATGCATTACATTTAATATATTTGGATGTAGTACACTTAGTGATCACACAACCTGTTATGATTATTCCTTGCAAATATACAGCCCCGTCTTACATTTCTGTGTTTTTTGGTCATTCATCAGTTATCTGATCAGTACTCAGTGACATGCAGTGTGTAAGCCAGTGCATATCATTTACCTTAATATGTGTGAGGATATTAACTGGGAATACTATGATATGCAGTTGCCATCAAATGAAGGGCAGGTTGGATGGCACAAACAAGTCGAGGCTTCTGTTTTGGAGGGTGGGGGTAAAAGTGGATTCCTATTATAGCACATACAAGGGTGCACTGTTCTTTTAAAGGGGTGGACGCAGGCTGAGCTACTGTTAAGGCACAAACAAGGATATGGTGCTGTTGTTACTCTCTTTGTTTTGCATCCTGCCTGTTTGATCTTGGGAGGGTTGTGAAGTCAGGAAATTGCAGTGTGTCTCATTACTTTCTAACTTCTGTGATGATTTCCCATTACAAACGTATGGTGCTAAACTGAGGGCATGCAGTGATCATCAGTACTTTGGAGAGGTACCAATGTCTGAATCTTTGAGGTCTGAGGCCTACTACTTGCTTATGGACACATACAAGTCAAATAACTCTCTGCTGTCACATGTTACATTAATTTGTGTACAAATCTCCAACCTTTTACTTCCTTACTGTACCAAGTTATGAAATACAAGGACATTCCATAACATTATTATACAATACAGTACATATTCAGGACCTACCTTGTAAATGCAGCAGTTCCCACTGTGTTAGTTCAGGGCTGACTGATGCATGCAGTACACAGCTAATTCACTGGGAACTAAAGGCTCTGGCTTTGAGTTGAGGCCAGCAGAGGCAGAGGCTGCAAAGTTCCTGTATTGTGTCCTTGTCCACCGTGTAGCACTCTATAATTTCCATGTCATGTATGCTGTCATAATTTAACTGTGGCCTGGACACTCTTCTCTGTCTCAGCCTAGGCTTATTGGCAGACAGCTGCAGCAGCATTGTCTACAGCCTGTAGCACAAACAAATGGAGTTAAGCAGCAGCATCAGCAGTGGCTCCTAACATTTTGTCTGTGCTGACTTTCTCTGTCTGTACTGCACTACTTTTGAAATCCACATTGAGGAGGAGACCCCCTTTCAGTCAAGCTGAGAATAATATCATTGCTGCATGAAAAGGATGTATAGGCTTCTACAAGAATCAAAAGACTAGCAAGCCATGTCATTGGAGAAGTAATTGTAGGATAACACATCTACTCTGCTGAGTAGAGATACACACATGCACAGTTTACTGCAGAAAGAACAGAACCACTACCTATCTAAGTGCACAGACTACCGAAAACAGTACTCTACACAAGTGCCATGGCACAAGTCTGTCTTTTACAATGCTGCAGGTCAACTTATATTGGATGACATCAGCAGTGCATGTGAAGAGAAGAAGGTGGGAGGCCTGCCTAAAATGGATTTGTAGTCAAGTGCAAGTTTCAAACTACTAGCAAGCCATGCCATTACAGAATTAACTGTAGGATAGCACATCTACTCTGCTGAGTACAGGAACACACACACACACACACACACACACACACACACACACACACACACACACACACACACACACACACATACACACACACACACAAGTTGACTGGAGTGAGAACAGAAACCCAACTTAAGTGCACAGACTCTAGAGCACAGTACTCTATGAAAGCACCATGGCACAAATCTGACATTTACATTGTTGCAGGTCATCTAATAGTGGATATCATAAGCAGTGCATGTTTGAGAGAAGAAGGTGGGAGACCTTCCTGAAATGGATGTGTAGGCAGGTGCAAGTATCAAAATACTGTCAATTTATGGGATTGGGTGGGAACTGCAGGATACACACTTTTGTTCTTCTGGTTAGACACACAGACACACATGCATACATAGTTAATTGTACCAAGAGCAGAACCTGTGCCTAAGTGCACAGACTACAGAACTCAGTACTTTACACAAGTGCCATGGCATAAGTCTGATTTTTACATGGCTGCATGTGCGCTTATAGTATATGACATTTGCAGGCCATGTGGGGGAGCAACAGGTTTGGAGGTCTGCACAGGTACATGATTTCATAGGTTCATATCAGGCCAGTAGCCTAACAACACTAGGGTGTGTAGAAGCCTATCTGTGTAAAAACACAAGTACGCTTATTGAGCATAGCTGGATGTTTGAGTTTAGCAGAACGAGGTTGTCAGCACCACTGACTGGCCCTGTCCATGAGGGAGAACACATTATATATTATACTTTGTAGTGTGGTTGATATATGTGTGTAAATAAATAATCAGCCCCACAGGGTTGTACTGCTGGGGGGGGGGGGCAACACAATGTAGGTATTGTGAATATATGATGTATACATAGAATGAGCCCTGCATTTACAGTGTTTCCACATGTGTTTTTTTTGTCATACAAAGGAAATGGACAATAAACACCAATAAGAAAGCATCATATATACAGTTCCATAGTGCAGTGAAGGGGGGGGGTTGTGTAATTGTTAACAAAGTGTGCACACCAGTCACACCTGTTTGCTCATAGGTAAGCCGTGCACAGAAGTGAACCGCATTGCTAGCATCTGCCAAGCAGAATTCAACAGTGGCAAGTAATTTCATGCATAAACAGTTCTGTATGTGTTTTTCACAAAAGTTAAGCCATGCTAATCAAGATAGCAGGAATAGATTTACATGACTATTCTCTACAGTACATCCACAGTCATACCTTTGATCATAAATATAATAATACATTAATTACAGTATCAGCAAAAATAACACTGTATGGAATATAGTGTAGTTGAACTCAGGACCATGTGCATGGCAGTCCTACACTTATAGCTTTTGCACAAGATTGTTGAAAAAACAATTATCCATATTGCACTTCATTGCTATAAACTGCAATGTCACTGCAGTAAAAGAAAGGTCGCACACTCTGTACTAGAGCCCAGTACCATCTGTTCTCCAGGCTGGATTTTCTTTGTAGCCAAGGGCATTAATTGTATATATCTGGTTACTGTTTTTGGCTGTCTGCTTCCTAGTTGGTTAGCCACACTTCTCACAAACCAGAAAAACACAGCCATTACTTGCTTCTGCTGTTTGAGTTATGTTGGGCATCATGCAAAAACTGCAATGAAAAATGTGAAGAATAAGAAAGAAAAACTTTGTAATGGACACATATAAGTAAAATAAGTGGATTTTGTCGCATGGTAAGGTACTTTCGATACAAATCCACCACTACTTACTTCATTACTGCACCAAGTTAAGATATACAAAGATATGCCATAATATTCTTGAAAAATGCATTCTACGATCAGGGCTTTCCTAGCAAATGTAGTAGCTGACACAATTTTATTTTAGGTCTAGAATTTCCTTGTCTCTACTCCCATGGTATTGAAGTATGCAGGGCAAAAAACAGAATGTAGGCTATGTGGATGTTTTATAACTTGTAGAATAGCTCCACTGTGCTGAAAATCACCTGCTCATGCTGTAATTAGCACCTATGAAAATCTTCTGCTGCTTTACTGAATATAACAACTTTGTTGGTGCTCATTAGTGCATGATGTACACCTAAGCACCGCTGTGTGTACTGATGTTGAAATAAGATAACCACAGCTGATCTTGTTATTACTTTTCTCCGTGCCTGTGACATTGCACAAACATGCAGCTCAAAACTTAGAGGAAATTAATACTTATAGACACATTACAAAAGGACAGAATTTCTTCTACATGAAATTGAAATGTCATAAACTAAGATGAACTTATGTGAATATATGCCAGTAAAGGTTATACTAGTTCAAAAAAAAAAAAAAAACTTAGAGGAAAGGCTACAGACTCCGTACTAGAACCCAGGACCTTTTATACTCTAGCCCTACACATACAAATGCTGCCACAAGAATAGTTATGTCAAATGCATCAAGAAACCTGACATTCATTACTCCATTTCCCGTGGTTGTGCTTAGCACCACATCATGCAAACAAGGACAGAAATTAAAAAATAAATTTTAACTTAAAGTAGACAGAGAAGATGCATTTTAACAAGCAATAAAGAGAGTGAATCAGAACTTGTGAACTGTGCACTGCTTACATGCACTTTTATACTTCACAGACCTACATGCACACTTCTGTAAGTCTAACTTGACACACCCGAGTGATGTCATCATTCACTGTTGCCATGCATTCAACACAAATACTGTGGATGTGCCTACATAAAGTGAACATCCCTACCCAGTTATACGTTTTTGGGATTCAGCAATTCTAATGAGTTTTGACCTCATTTGCATCTTCAATGTGCTGACAGCCCTGAATCTACATGGTTGGTAACTGTGTAGGCAGGGAATCTGAAGGGGAGCCTGAAGTTATACAGTCAAGGGAGCATATTATTGAGGTATATATCTGCACAGAGGATTCCAGGTTTTGAATATTATGTTTCATGGAGTTCACACTTTTACATGTCTACATTAGTTATGAGTACTTTGTTCATTTGGGGGTGGGAGTGCAAACCTGCATTTATGTCACAGCACTTAAAAAGGAATTGTTGCTATTGTTAATATAATTTTCTAACATCCAACATGTCTGATAATGTCATAATGTGTGTGGGGTTACATGTTATGGTCTATTCTGTACAAATCTATGGACAGTTATGATAATGTCATAATGTGTGTGGGGTAACATGTTATGGTCTATTCTGTACAAATCTATGGACAGTTATGATAATGTCATAATGTGTGTGGGGTTACATGTTATGGTCTGTTCTGTATAAATCTATGGACAGTTATGATAATGTCATAATGTGCTTTGGGTTACATGCTGTGGTCTGTTCTGTATAAATCTATAGACAGTTATGATAATGTCATAATGTGTGTTGGATTACATGTTATGGTCTGTTCTGTATAAATCTATAGACAGTTATGATACTGTCATAATGTGTGTGGTTGTATGTTATGGACTGTGCTGTACAAATCTATGGACATTTACTTACTCTCGTTTCCATGTAGACTCCTTTCCATGGCTGTATTTGTAAAACTTTCAAATACATGGCCAACACAAACACAGAGTCTACACAGTTGGTTTACAGTTTGCTGAATCACTCCACTATTTTGATTTGCTTCATTAGCATACAATTCCTCTACCTATGCTGTATTTTGCATGCCACGGAAGTTTCAGTGTTTGCTTGTGAGTGCATGCCACTACATAGAGTTTGCTGAATCTAAAACTCTTCTCGGCTGTGTGAGCATCACACTGTAATGCACGCATGCTCCAAAATGATAATGAAGGCTTTACTGAATCCCCCTGGTAGTGTTTCTATTCTTGGTGAAGAACTACATTTCCATGGCTCCCTGATAAAGTAAGGGATTGAGGTGTGCTGCTCTTTCTTGCCTTTTTTCTTCTGCTTCATTTAGATGCTCATTATCTGAAAAAGGAAAAGGATTTTCTTCAGAAGAAGATGGGGAGGGGTTTCTTGGGAATTCAGTATTTCAAAGCATTACAATTTATGTAGAAAATGCAACAAGCCAGCCACAATTCAAGTATGACTGTAATAAATTATTATTTGAGTGCCACAAGTCTATCATCCGATTAAATATGGCTGCCATCAGGTTCAGGACTCTGTGATGTATTACTTCATTCTCAGCACAGTGTGAGTGTTTTTATGGCTCCCTTTTTTTAATGGAAAGAAAATATGGTCTTCAGCAAAACGGCATGCAATTTCGATTCTCATTTTCAAAATATTTACCCAGGATGGTGCTACCCAGGATGGTGCAGATAAGAAATATCTTTCTTAGCATATACACATAAAAATGAATGCATAAATAACACAACACAAACACACACACACACACACACAAACACACACACTGTGTGTGATTTTGCATGTTCTCTTCTTGTTTGTAAACTTTCTCTGGGATGTGCCATTTTCCTACTAAAACCATAATGGTTAACAAGTTGCACCAGATTGCTTGTGTGTGTGACTCTTTGTGAATATCTGTCTATCTATAATACATATATATATATATATATATATATATATATATATATATATATATATGCACATATCTATATCTATCTATATATCTATCTATATATATATCTATCTATATATATATATATATATATATATATATATATATATATATATATATGTATTTGGGTCCTCTGTAGTCAAGAAAATTTAGCTGACTACACAGAGGATCGACAAGTGAATGAGACAGCACAATTCTTAGGGTAGGGAAGTATGCTCTTCCCTAAAATTGTGTGATCTCGGAGTTAGTATATATAATTAGCAAGGGATGAGGAAGCACAGGGGAGTTGCTCCCTACAAGAAACAGTGTCTTATTATATTTCTTTAGATGTGAGTTTTGCATGTGCTGAGATTGTTGCTCAGCATATGTGTAGAGGGTTGACATTTACAAAGTCAATCCTTTGTCGTCGGCTTTCTGAATGTCAGTATCTGAGTGTTTCATTTAAAATCAGAATAACTAGGATGTATGTCATAAGATCTGAAGTTCAAAAGAAGGAAAACCAAAATATGTAAAAATCAAAATATTGAAAACATTTTTAATGCAAGGGGCAAGCCCCCCTCTATCCCCCCACACCCCCTGCTAATTATATATACCAGCTTTGAGATCACACAGCAGTGGAGAAGGGGTTATATCCTGTTTTCAACATTGTGAGTTTTAAATATTCCCCAGGATTCATGAACGTTGCGCCAGGCAGAAACATAGCGTAGGCGCCACAATGCCAGATATGGCAGCCGAGCGATTCAGGTACGATCCAATTCCACGTGCACTACCGGCGTGCACCGGATTTGCGCCGCATCTGGCGTAGGTATGTTAAACACCCCATGTGCAGTGTTGCACCATGCAAATGAAGGCATATAGCGATTCACGAAGTGGCGCAGGCGTAACATAAGGGCACGGCAATGTAAACCAAAAAAAAAATGGTTTACATTTACCCAAACATGACATAGGAGTAACGGAAGGCTGTCAACGTCAGGTATCACACTGTTGCCACATGCCAATGGCGAAAGACACAGAGAATGTCAAAAGAAAACTTGCACAACATGTAAATAATGACATAAATTGTATGTCCACAGAAACTCACAGCAGAACCCCAGGACATGTCCGCGGAAGGTGCTAAACAATGAAATAATATGACAATGTCATAAAAGAGCAGTGTAATACACATCAGCTTCACAGCCACAATACACCATGGTATGCATGGAAAGCCACATCCACGGTGCAAGGAGTCGCGGCAGTGTTCGGCGCGGTAACTATGAATTAGTAGTCAATGCCATGCAAACGAGGCAGATAATACTGAATCGCAAAACCCCCGCCGGCGTAAGGCTGTACCAAACGGCGCAGCGGTAATACACCGAGGAGTGTCTCAGAGCGAATACATGTCAACCGCAGAGGGGTGTGCCACTGTAGGAGGAAGCACATTGGAGCCCAGCAAACATGGGCTGTACATTGCACATCACAGCAGCAGGACCGGCGTGTGGGGAAATAGTTGGGCTGAGAGCACACAATGTGTGCAGAGATGCAAGTGCACGAGGATGATTACGCTCCCTTAACCCAGTCATGTGACTCCCGCCCCATCAACAACAACGGATACAGGAAGGTGATGCTGAGAATATGAGGAAAGGCGGAAGCAGTGTAATTGGAGTAGTAATGAGCAATCAACACTAATCAACTCACGAAGGCCAATTGGCGGCAGCTGACAACTCTGCATGCAGAAACCTGCAAAACGGGATAGGGGAGACATATGAATGCAAAGAAAGTAGGGGAGGTAGCAGATTGCAAAGAGTGAAGAACTGACACAGCAGAGCCAAGTAGACAGGCAGCATAACGGCGGCGGCAGACAAAACGGATGATATGCCATGTCCCAGAAACTACACATGACAGGGCTCTGCAGGATGCAAGCCAGGAAATAGTAGGCACAACGTGCAGAAACAGTAAGGTAAGGTTGAAAGCTAATCCAATGCAGGCAAGAGTAATGCAACACCAAAGGCAACAGCGTTGCAGCGCCAACGGTAAAACACGGAAGATAATCCCCAGATACGGCCGCATAGACACACCCTATGACATCACCGGGTGTACAGCACAACACTATAAAGTGTGAATGCACACAACACACAGACGTGTATTCCCAAACGCCGCACCATAGGTGTAAACACACGGGGAACTTTTAAAATGTACATGTTGGGTTGTGCTGTGGCCGTGATCCTTCAGCATGTGTTAGAGACAGACGGAGTTGTGGAGGAGGGTGCCGACAACTACCGTAGGCCTCAGAGGAGAAGGAGAGTGTTCAGACCAAGGGTAACCTACCAGGGGCTACAAGACCTGGAGATAGTAGAGCATTACAGGGTGGATAGGGACACTTTACAGCAAATAGTGGAGCTGTGCCGGCCATGCCTGAGAACAAGAAACAACAGAGGGGAGCCCATCCCAGTGGATACAAAGGTATGTGTAAGCTTGCGAATACTGGCCACAGGTACCTTTCAAAGGCCAACTGGGGATATAATGGGCATCTCACAGGCATCAGCATCCAGGGTACTACACCAATTTCTGGACGCCATGTTACCACATGCCAATGAGCATATATACTTCCCCAGATCTCAGGAGGAGTTGGCTAGCAATATGCGCCACTTCCACCGTGTGGCACAATACCCGGAGGTACTGGGTGCGATAGACTGTACGCACATACAAATCAAGTCACCACCTGGTGAGCAGGGTAGACGCTACATAAACCGCAAGGGATTCCCCTCCATCAATTGCCAGGTTGTGTGCAATGCGCAGGGCATTATCATGGATGTGTGTGCTGGCAGCCCTGGAAGCTACCACGACTCCCATATCTGGCATGCCTCACAGCTGTACCAGGTATTTGCCAGGGGGGACATCCCACAATGCCATCTTGTGGGGGATGCTGGCTATGCACTGGAGCCGTGGATGATGACTCCCATCAGAAATGCACACACACACATGCAAGAATGCCATAATGAGGCACACGCACAAACCAGAATAATCATAGAGCGTGTGTTTGGGATGCTGAAATCACGGTTCCGGTGCTTGGATACATCCGGTGGAGCCCTGCAGTACTCTCCAGGCACAAGTGCCCACATATTCATAGTATGTGCCATGCTACATAATATGATCCTGCGGAAGCAGCTGCTGCAGGGACATAATGGTGAAGGGCCACAAAGCCCACCCCAACTGCCAAGGCCAGTCCAGGCACAGAGGGTTCAGGACCATGAACACACTGTGCCAGCCCCAGTAGGCAGACGGAGGCGTACCCAATATGCCTATACCCTGGCAAAGAGGGAACGTATAGCACATACTCTGACAGCGTAGGCCCCATGGACTGACACCTCCCTACCTGCATACACAGTGAAATGGACGGCACACAAACATGGCCACCCGTAAAGTGTACCGTATGGGTGGCCCCATGTGTGACTCCAACATAGGCAGCACCCGAACACTGCACACCCAACAGCCAGCGGAGCATGGAACGCCAACACCTGGACCGTACGCGGGTCCTACAGCAGACGGCGTTGCTGTATGCTGCCACGTTCGCCGCAAGGTGTATACATATAGACATGTAGATATGTGCATATACAGATATGGAGATAGATATAATTACACACATAGAGATATATGTACACATATACATATAAGTACAACAGGGAAGACAGGAAATCAGAGGGATGTAAGGTGACAGAGAAGTAACACGCGATAACTGTACATAGTAAACATAGTGAAAGACAACCTAAGCATCCGGGAGGTTTAACAGAAGAGGAAACCGCCACCCATGGAAAGGTCAACATACCGAAATGCCTAACCGCGAGTCGGGATGATCGCTAGGCCACAGTACAGTAACAGTACATGTGTGGGTAATACTATGACAATAGGAGGGGGGAGGTAGACACTGCCGCCGGTGATGCGGGCCATGCAGGTACTGTGTGCAACCGTCCCTGTGACTGCCGCAGTATGTGTTTGTGTGCGGTGAGGGTGCCGTGTGTCCCGCTGTGCGAGTGTAATGTGTGTGCCACTGTAAAATGTGTATGTTGTTGCCACGTGGCAGGCGGAGTGGAATAACATGTGTAGGCATACAGTATGTACACCAGTACTCCCAAAGTAGTACTGAGAGCCCCTCCCTGGCTAGGCGTGTGGCGACGTATAACGATGCAAAGTGAAAATGTCCCAGAATGTACCACAGGAATATACCACACATTAAATGGAAAGGACATATGTACAAATAATGACCGTATGTATGACACCGACATGCTAATTGCAAATCGATACGTCGGCAAAGTTACACAGCAATAGGTATGTACCGCGGAAATACGCATGTGCTACCCCGGTACTGATCGTGGCCACGTATCGGCCCGCAAACACCGCTGTGTGTTCCACAAGTGTCAAACAAGCAATTGCCACCACAATAGGTGGCAACCACTAGCAAACAGGCTATCCCAAGTACAGGACCACAATGACTGTAAATATCCGGGACAGAATGACAAGGGATAGTCGTCACGTACAAACAACCGCAGATATACCACCGATGTGATGGAGGAATACATGCAGGAAGCACACACACAGGCGATACCAACACCACATGACAACAACACAACCTACACTCCTAGAACAACAGACAAGTAACTGTCAGCTCCGCAGGCAGGGATGGAGCACACAGACAAGCATACCGTGTATGTACAGATGCAAGGCCCACAACCCGTATCCGTCACCTACAACCTCCAATATTCCCCATCGCACATATCAAAGGGATACAAGCCGTAATAGCAGCACAAACATACAGGCAGTCAATGACAGCTGCATAACCGCAACATCTCACGTGGGAAACACTATCAACAGCGGATGCATACCTGCATCCGTTGTTTAAAGGAACACAACAGCTATATTACACATCAGAATGCAAAACGCCATCAACAGACGGCGTCAGGACAGGGACACCCTCATGTCGAACATAATACCATACCCAACACACACAACCCATGGCTAACACCACTGCGAAATGTACCTGATGCCACACATAGCAGCTGCAGTTACACATAACAAAACACAATACAGACCATCTCCACGAAGGTAGGGCAAATAGCCAACACCCAGGTGAGGAATGCAACCATGCCCCAGTTACGACGCGTAATGTACGAATGGAGTAGATGCACAGGTGATATGCGCACAAGTACACACTGAGGAACAGCTATTGGTGTGATGAACCCACATGTTGCAGGTGACGACGGATATAAGGATGACTCCCAGGATGTTCAAACCGTATGCTCATACCGAACTACCACTCCAAAATGGATAGAGTGAGAGAACGGAATAGCGATACACGCAACGAAAAACGGAAAGAAACACAGACAAGGTATGTAGAACCCACGATATGTACGGGTGTGTAACGCATGATGTGTATGACGAAGCAGTACTGTATGTGAATGGTGTTTGTAAGTAAGGATACGTGTCCATAATGCAGAGAGTGGTGAAAGGTGGTTATGTAGTGCTATCCTGCTGAGCATACCAACGACTGTGGATGCCGTGTGCACAGCAGGGGACATCATGTACACAGCCGGGATAACACAAGGGCTGCCACAGGGGGGCATAACACAGAACAATGCCACACCACACACCAATGCTGGCAGTGGATGTCCAACAAGGAAGTGCCATAGCAGGGGATAGGACATGTATGTATACTGTCACAGCACACATGTGTATGGGCATATACCGTCGATGTCATACGTAATGTGCGCACGACGTGCACGTATGCCTTACAGTAGGGGATACTATGTCAACTATGTGTAATGTAAAGCTGTCATGGTGGATATGACAGACATCATACACAGTATCACAGGCATATCATGCATAATGGAGTTATGGCCTATTGGTATGTACAACAACAGGATACGTATGGCCTGTACACATGGGACACAGTAGTAGCATAACAGCCATCCGAAATGGAAGGAACACCAAGTAACCATGGCCAAACGATCTGTAGCAGGTGCAATGTGGCCAACAACGAAGTCCGGCAGGTCCATGTGTAAACACATGTGCAGTGTACACAGTAGTGTCACCTCCCCATGGTAGTGTCCAGTGAACAGCAGAGGTGGGTGTCAACTGCATGTCTACACAGTCCTGCTGCTGTGGTGGTACCATGACTACGTGTCACCCAAACAGCAAGGGAGCTATCACATGAACAGTGCCACTGTGTGTCCCTGTGGGATGTGCACAGGACCTCTGTTCCACAGCATGGTGTGTATTGTGTCTGCGGAAGTAACACAGAAGCCCAGCCCATGCAATGTGGCATGTGTTCACATATCCATGAGTGCTCCGTTCACACTGCCCACTGCAATTGCCATGTATGAGTACTACATGCATCAGTAATGCAGAGGACATGGTCCATGTCAGAGCAGAAGACACCCCTGTGTATGTGGTATGCAGATGTGTACAGATGTGTTTCCCGTCTGTCAGCCGCATATGTAAACTGTCTGAGCCTGGTACACATCATGGCATGATAATGCTGTGCCATGTAAAGTCGTAGCCATTGTGGAAGGTACACCACGAATGTGGTATTGTAACCCTGCCCGTGTGTAGATGTGTGTATGCCACAGGTACAATGGCTACCTATGTACCAGCAGCACACACAGTACAGATAGGTGTGGCCCTGCAGATGTGTACCTATGCCACAGTGGAATATGGTAACCACAGCACCATGTGGGGCATGTGTGTGTACAGCAACCATGTACAATTTCAGATGCATGTACGGGGACATTATCCATGTGATACTCAGTGGATGAATGTTGCTATGCAAAGGTGATGTGCATGCACCATGTGTCATGCATCCTGATGCCATGACACCCACATGATGTATCTGCTACACCGACACCCGTACGGTTGTTATCAGTATGAGCTGGTGGAGCTATAATGGTGCCAGGTATGGAGATGTGGGATATGTAGGCATGGACAGTACTCTGTAACAGCATGTTGTATATGTAGGCAAATAGTGAACATGAGGGGCTCCATGACTGAGGACTGTGTAATGCCACATGGACCTGACATGTAGTAGGTAGCATGATATGCTTGCACCACTGTGTGTCCCATCCAGGAGTCATATAGCCTAACATCCTGAGACACAGGGTATGATGTGATGGTGGATGTGTACATTGCCAATACCAGAACGTGGAATGGTGCTGAAGGGCAATGTGAGGACAATGTGTGATCTGTTGCCCTCTGTACCACACCAACCACCCATGCAATGGTATGACAGGTGGCCAGCATGTGTATGTGGCGTGCTGTGGCACACAGAAGCCCGACCAGGGTGCCAGTAAAGGCATGGAGGACATCAGTGAGTGCGTGAAGCACATTCGGGAGGATGTGCCCCAGTGCCATACAGAATGGTCCAGTCATGGGTGTATGAATGCAGTCCCACACGTGCAATGCAGTGCCACCCATGTGTAGTGCGATAGATGCGGCAGTGTGACGGTCAAGGTACACAATGTCCAACAACAGGCTAGCAGTGAATTCAGTGGGCTGGTGTGGAGACACATACCAAACAGGTTGGCGGGACATAACAGCTAGGGAGATCGGAAGGTGACAGTGGGACAGTGTCTCAGGACACAACGTGTGCATGGCAGTACCATGTATGTGTCCACAGGGACACTACGATGTCCATGTATGGAGTGCAACCCTGTAGTGAGTGAGAGTGTGTATTGTTGGTAGGTACACCATTGCCTGGCATGTTGCCAACATCATCTCAGTCTGCAATACCTGGGTGACTGTTGTACGTGACATTGAATGTGGATGTAGCCAAACAACACAGACATACCACGACACTGCCTGAGGACCCACACTGCACTGTGCGGCAGTCATGTGTAGGTAGCTGGCCTTGGAGCATGTGATGGGCCACGAGTACCCACCATGGCTGTCAAGTGATGCACCCCACACATGTGAATATACCCACTGTGCAACAGCCTGCACATGTGCCCATACAGCAGATGTGCATGGAACATGACCACCACCGTGGCGTCTGTGAAAAGGCCAGTACCGCCATGTCTCTGTGGAATAGCATGGTCCCCACCATTGCGTACATGCTACGGAAGGGCACTGTGATATGTGTCAGCATAGTTATGTACACTGTCCATCTTCCGGGGTGCCATGCCATTAACAACCCCTGTCAGCAGACGTCAGTAGTACTGGCTGTAGAACACATGTACCATGTATGCTGCGATGGGTGTGTGTCCAGGGTGTGGCTAGCAGGGCCGTGAAGCATATATGTTCATCTACCAAAGGGGGGATAACCCCAGGTGTAACACATCAGACACATGTAGGTATCGTGCATGCTGAGGGTAGTGTAGGTATGGTATGTGTTGTGTAATGTGTCACTCAGCCAGGTGGAGTGCATGCCCAAGCAAGTGTGGGTACATGGGCGTCCATTCTAGGGAAGTGTGGGTTGCTGTCAGCACATGGCAGTAGCAGCTGTCCGAGGCCCAATGTACAGTATGACAACACAGACAGCATGTAACCTGTGGTGTACAGTGTAAGCTCTGTTGTGTGTTACAATGTGTCTAGCGGTCACAAACATGGGTATCTGAACATGGAGCACCTACGATGCATTGTGTTCGCCAAATATCCAGTATGTGTGCAAAACATTGTGTGATGTGGGATCCCCTCACCTGTGTGTGTTGCAGTCCAGGTATGTGCCTGGGAGGTATGATCCGTGTACAATCTGTACTTGCAGGTGTGCTGTGCAGAGCATGGAGGCAGGTCCCAGGCACTGCAGATAAATGTGAGTCGTGCACTACTGTGTGTGCCTTGCTTGTATGCAGCACAGTGGAAGGTGCAAGCATTGTCCCACATGACCCCATGCCGTGCCTGCCTGTTACAGCCCTGCTGGAGACAGTCATGTGACACCGCCACAGAGGCAGTATAGCATGTGAAGATGTACATGTGTGCTCCACACCCCAGGCAGATGTCCGCAGGTCATGTGTGCCACAGCAGTGTGGTCGACCAGGACTGTCATAGTGGTCAGATACCATATGCCTGTATAAGTACAGTATGAGCATAGTCAACAGTTGCAGTGACAGAGTAGGTCAGTGTACAGTGTCCCTGTGTGCAGACCACCGCCTACTGTACACCTGGCTAGACACACACCCAGAGGGTGAATATACCGGTGAGCCATCACATGTCCCAGTACACATAGCCTGTATAATGCCATCACAGGGCGGTCACAATAACATGTGGTATGACAGACATGTCGTACCAGGTGATGTGTCATATGTGCATATGTTGAGTTGAACAGCCGTTCACACGTCCGCAACATATCAGTGCATGATGCCGAGTGTAACATGATGTGTGGAACTGCACTGTGATCCACAACAGGGTCATCTGAGACAGGTGTGTTGTGAATGGTGTAACCCATGCTTCCAAGGGATATACACTGGTGCTGTTGGCTGCCATGCTGGGGGCCACCAGTGGTGCTGCAGTGGTCATACAGACATACTGCACACATTGTTCTGGCAGGAAAGTCCATTGTTGTGGATGGATGTGTTACTACGTGAAGGTAGGTGTGTGTTGTGAATGTTACCCATCCAGATGTGACCATCAGGTGCAGTCATGGTTGTCGACAGCAGCACACCCATCCACAGCTGTCAGAACCCTGTCCCCAGAATGGGTGTCAGCCGCCCTCGTACTGTGTGACCTATGTGCAGATGGCGGGACACCTCCTACTGGCTGGCTAACAGTGTCATCTATGAAGCCTATGTGATGGCTGGAATACGCCGTTATAATGTATAATGCCAGTATCCCAATGAAGTACATGGAATCACACATAGTACGCCATGGCCGGCATGTAAACCATGTACAACAATGACTGTGTGACAGCCACGAACAATGCGGAGCCATGTTGAACATGCACCCATGAGAACACCAAATGAGGTATCTTGCACATATCGATGTACAACTGTCAGCTATGGCCATAGCATGGATGCAGACACATATCCCCCATAGGCAGTACCACGCCATGTAGGTAGGGGGGCATTGCACGACTACATGTGACAGTTGCTGTACCGCCACATGTACTGCATATCCGTCATGTAGGGGTAGCAGTGGTACATGACTGTTGGACATGCCTGTACATATGACCATGTCCCACAGGATATGTGTTACGTGTGTACAACACGTGTTGTACCGTCATCAAGCTGTGGAGTGTATGGCTGCCAGTGTACCTGTGTGACATGTTCTGCAATGGGTGCAAAGGTACGCAGTAGTGCATTGCATGCCCACATGCCCCACACAGGTGCATAGCCTGAACATACAATACAAAGAGGGTGTTGGATCATAGCAACCCACAAGAGGAGATGGGTACGGGTGGTAACCCACTACCACCTGTTCGGGTAAGGTGTGCATGTCCATGACACATTAGCACCCGAGAAGCTAGCAGTACAGCAGTACAGGGTGGCATGCATATATGCTCACTAATAACCCTGTGTGTCCCACCACTGGCCCGTGGACAGACACACACCAACACAATGTGCAGGATTGACATGTGCACAGCATATCACCACTGGCTACTGTAGAACAGGCTTACTGTGTAGACATGTGCACAGAAGGTGTGCGCCAGCCACACTCAAACACGTCATGTGTCGAACACCACCATTAATGTATCCCATGCCACAGACAGATGTTCACGCATCTGTGTATCTATGTCCGGGAATGTCCCTGGCCTAGCAGTATAGCTATGTCAGTGTTGCGAACAACATACTGAATGGGCTGTGTGTGTGAGGTGAGCGTCATACGTGTATGGTCCGATGGATGATACCATCAGTGCCCCTGCTATGTGAACATCCCTGTCCCCATACATGGATACCTATGCTGTGCCCAACACCACGCTCCCTGTGGGAGGGATGGCGCTGTGTGGTGCACCAGCTGACATGGGGGTGGCAGCAGGCACTGGATGTAGACATATGTGGTACCCATGTCAGGCCAGGCAACCATCCATGTGCATGGGATAGCAGTGTGTGGGCACATACAGCATTGTGTTGAACAATATCACAGCACATAGCACCTGTCAGGAGTAATGTGTATGCATGGATGTGCGATACCTGCATGCACCATACACACCCCCGCCAAGCGGCGTGCAGCCTACCTTGCAGAAGGCCATTGTCCACACCATGATGATAGACATGTGTAATGTCTATATACACACAGCAATGACATATGGAATGGACAGCCACCCTGCCAACATCAGTACCCCCCCAGGTGGGACACATCCCTGTGCCATGTATGTGACATACCCTGCCATACCATGCAGCCCTGCCCAGCAAGGCTGCACATGCTATCACAGTCCTACATGGTGCGATGGACAAATGGCGCTTGCACTATCAAGCGTCCACAGCAGTAATGTGGCACTGATGCACCCTGTGGTGTCACAGGTGCTGTGTGTTGGTGTGAACAATGTGTGTGCGCACATGCTATGCATGACCTTCCCTGCTAATGTCACATGGTTACACAATGTCCCATGTGTATCACATGTGCAATACAGGTGAGCCGTGGCAGGATGGCCAACACCCGTACAATGCTGTGTAGATTTACATGGCACAACACATGCATGTACAGGTGTCCATGTGTATGTCTGCAGTGCCACCGCTGACGTTCATAATGGCCGCGTACGTGATGCCTAGTGACATATACATAGCATCCAGGTGAACAGTAGAACTGTTGTCACATTGGGACACGTGCCAACTGGTATGAACACAGGTGCAGGCAGGTACACATGTCCACAGCAGGCTACCATCAACATGGTGTGTGTACATTGTGATGGGTTGACACACAGATATGATATGAAACCCACTGCTTAATGGTGTGACGGCAACACGTCAGCTGTGTCACTGCCATGATGCATCGCAGAGATCACTGTGCAGATGTTGTACATGTCATAGCAATGTATGTCCAGCAGTATGCCAGCACATCAGTGTGAATGTGACCTGTCACCATCATTATGTCTTACAGATAATGCCACTTTCCCAGCTGCCAGCCTTCAGCCGCCAGGAGGATGACGTGATTATACCGTTGCTCCATGACAACTACGAGCTACTATTCAGCCATGTGCCACAACAAGCACAGCAGCGGGACGACGTGTGGCAGGATATGCGCAGGAGGGTGAACAACATGGGTGGCAACAACCGCACCTACCAGCAGATCCGCCGACACTGCACAGACCTAATACGGCACGCGAAACAGCGTGCCGCCACAATCGCCAGACAACAAGATGGGACAGGTGGTGGTCCACCAACCCAGCACCCACTCACACACACGGAGGAGCTCCTGGCCAGTCTGGGGACACCCAGGGAACAACATGCAGAAACACTCGCTGCCATCGTGGAGGTGGGTGTCACCCAACCAACGAGCCTGGAGCTCCCTGGTAAGTCAGTCTTGCATGTGTGTATGATAACTGACATAGGTGTGGGTGTCATAGTACACCACATAATGTACCAACACATGCCAGGTATATGGCCACACAAGCTGCTTTCTACAGTATGCTACGTTGTGTTTGCAGACATGTGCATAACACATGCTACCACACAGGTACATGATGTGACATGCACAGTGCTTACTGTGGCTACAGTAATGGATAATGTGTATACTGTTGTGCCGCCCCTATACAGGTATGTCTGGCATGTCGCACAGCCATGGGTCCGTCGCAGGTGAGACTGTTGCTAGTAATAGGCATGTTACAGTGTATAGATATTCCCCATGTGTCCAGGTATGACATGCACACCTGGGTCTGCTCCAGTCATGGTATACAGGTTGCACCACCCGACACACACGCCACCCATGTACAGTAGATACAACCGTTAGTATACACCGGCATGACACCACATAACCCATCGGTGTGATATGTGCAGTCAGCTATGTATACAATGGTGGAGGTGTTCTACAATGGCTGCATGTGTAGTATGCATCGGAATGCCTTTGCGGTACGCACACAGTACATCATAGTGAGCTGTGATCTGGCCAGCACACAGGTGTTACCAATGTGACCTATGCCCCTGCATTGTGTGCACACGTTATGACATGGCACATGACATGTCCCATGCACGTGGTGTTCTGTCTGCAACAATGTCACACCATGACATGACCTACGCACGACATAGCAGACATCCACAATGTCTGCATAGCCTTCGGGATTGTGACACCTCAGACCAGTATGGGTGTATGTCACATGGGCCACCACAGGGATGTGTACACGATGCCCACCACACACAATTGTTCATGACCCAGTCAAACATGGCCATGGGTGATACCCACAGGCATGTTGCCACACAGTGCATCTGCAGTGGGTAGTCACCGTTACACCCTGTCCACACATAGTGCGATCATAGCTGTAGTGCACCAGACAAACGAAATGCCTGTTTGCAGCCACTGGAGGTGCCACCAATGTCTACCATATACATGCTGTGGAACAGCATGACTGTGTTGCACACATGGCAATGCAATGCATCCATGTTACGCATCGCACAGAAACATACCTGTGTCTTGCTGCCATGCAGTGGCACAGTGCCCGTACTCCCCACTGTACAGCTATGTACACAGCTCACACCAACCACACCTGCACAGACATCCTTGTTACACATGCATTCTATCTGTAGCCTGTACACATAACACTGCACTGTGACGTCCAGTTTGATGTGGTGCATGTGGTGGGACACCATTGTCACATGTCCACATGTTATTGCACATGTTGGCGGAGTACATGACAAAGTGAAGCCAGCCATGTGTACTGTTAACCCGCCTGTGGCCACACGGTGTATCACGGTGATGCATGCAAACTACCATGAATGTGTGTACTGCATGCCTACTGAAATGACACCTGCTTGATGTGGTGTGCACCCCAGGGCAGTATGCATACTACCACTATTAATGTCTGGCCTGCATTCACTGAGCTGTGGTGTGGGAATGCTGCATGCCATCTGCAATATCACATGCATGATGTGTCTGCATGTGTGTGTGTCTCCGCATGTGTGTGTGTGTGTGTGTGTGTGTGTGTGTGTGTGTGTGTGTGTGTGTGTGTGTGTGTGTGTGTGTGTGTGTGTCTGCGTGTGTGTAATGTATCTTACAGTATGTCTTTGTATTCACAGGTGCTGTAGGTGCGTTCCCCTCCTGCGGTCCATCTGATGCTAGTGTCCCCACAGACACTAGCGGTGATGACCATATGCATGAGGCACAGGCAGGGTCGTCACGGGCAGAAGTTGTGCCATTGTTTAACATCCCACCTATGTCCCCTTCATCTCCGCACATGGTTCAGATGCCGACACATACCACATCACCGCTGCCCATAGAGGAAGGACAGTCAGTGTCTGTTGGCATTGAGCAGGAATGTGTGGTGGCCACAGAAGGTGCAGGTACACACCATGTTGCCAGTGTAATGACTGGTGATGTGCCACACAGGCATGTGGCCGGTGCTGCTCGTAGGAGGAGCTCTGGTAGACATGCACCTGCAGAAGTTGTGCCATTGTTTAACATCCCACCTATGTCCCCTTCATCTCCGCACATGGTTCAGATGCCGACACATACCACATCACCGCTGCCCATAGAGGAAGGACAGTCAGTGTCTGTTGGCATTGAGCAGGAATGTGTGGTGGCCACAGAAGGTGCAGGTACACACCATGTTGCCAGTGTAATGACTGGTGATGTGCCACACAGGCATGTGGCCGGTGCTGCTCGTAGGAGGAGCTCTGGTAGACATGCACCTGCTGTACAGGGTGCAGCAGCTGGTATCACCAGACGCATGTTCCAGACTGTAATGGCGGCACAGGCACGTGCTGAACGGCAGAACCAAGAAGGGCAGAGGCTGCAGAGGGCTGCAATCCGTTCCCTAAATGAGAACATCCAGTCACTGGCGAATGCCCAACAGCAGCTTGCCGATGTTCTGGATAGGAGATTAGGTGAGATGGTTGGAATCCTCGACCGAGGCATGTCAATCCACGAGCGTGAGCTGTCTGTGCTGGAACACCTGGTAGGGGTGAGGCGTAGGACACGTGGCCGTAAGCCAGCAACACCACCTAGTGCAGGTCAACGTGTGCGTGCCACCTCTCATGCCCACACACACAGTGCTGGTAGCAGCAGCAGTGCAGCTGGTGCTACACCAACCACACCAGGACACAGCAGGCCACGTGGACGTGGCCCTGGCTGGTCCCAGCGTGGACACAGTTCCAGCGGACATGTGTCATCGGAGAGTGGCCACTCCATACCTCCACCCGGTAGTGTCCGTGCGACCCTAGGCAGGCACGGGTCATGTGCCCGCAGGCGGACACAGTGAGCCATACAACCTGCACTGTACAGTCTGGGGCTGCCAAGTATACCCCGTGTAGGCATCACAGATGGCTGAACTGTGTACACACATACCCACACACAGCAGACACAACTGTAGGGCTCCACCACATCCACATGCATTCTGCACAGTCATATCCAGTAAATGCACTGGCCCTTACACACACACATGATGTCATCCATTGGTACAGCCTATGCCCCTGGCACACATATCACCCTGTGCATATGATGAAGCCTCTGCCACAGCACGGTCATCCACACCATCGGTGCACGGTTATGCAAACATATTCTGATGCACAGGGTGGACAAGATAGTGAGAGGTGTATGTGATACCTGTGTCCGCATAGTGCGTGATGTGTATGTTGCAGTGGTTGTGTATGACAGGTGACAGGTGCATATGTGACGTGGGTTGTGTACTGACATCATGCAGCAGACATACCATGTAGTGCAGGTGCAGCATACATTGATCTGTGTACACGGTATGCGTGTCGGTTACATGTGTAGCACCATGTTGGTTCTGTTAACCTGTATGCCTAATATTGTCCCCTAATGGCTGCTCAGACGAAACACCACAGAATTAAAGCACCTCAGGAATGAAGCTCCTTTAAAATCCACAAATATGGATAAGACTTTGCTGGCAAAAAATGCAGGCTGCAATCCAAATATAATTAAAACACAGTTTTATTCGATAGGAACAAGAGTGAGCGCTTTCGCCAAACTGGCTTCTTCAGACTATACAATTCATGCTTTGTGAATGAAGTTTAAGTAACCCACCCATTACAATGATTGGTGAAGAAACATTAATTAAATAATTAGTAAAATAATGGCTAAGTGCTCAAATACAAGGAGCTTAAAGCCATACAAAGTTAAAAGCATTCATATCACTGGCTTAAAACAGTTAATAATACAAATACAAGTACACTTAAAAACATTATATACATATACTTCCAAATGAACAATCTTAGCATGTATACTGCGATACTTATAGTAATTAATTCATTTATATTATTTAGGTCTGAAAATTCTCCTATTCTTTAATACAGGTTTGATTTGTACCCTGTCATTCAAGCCTGGCGGTCCATCTGCTCTCATTCTTATTATCCATCTAAGCTCACATTCTAAAGTTTGATTAATAATGTCACCCCCTCTTTGACTAATTAATAGTTGTTTTATAACACTAAAATGAAAAATGTGACCCATACCTGCTACTCTACAATGTCTAGCTAGTGCATTTACCTCCGACCCCATTCTAATGTGATAGTTATGCTCCCTAATACGATCTCTAAGGGGTCTATTGGTTTTCCCTATGTAAAAGGAGGGGCATATTTCACATTTCGCAATATAAACCACATTTTTGCTATTACAATTAGTATCGGTATTAAAGTAATACTTATAACCAGAGACTGGGTGTATAAAAATTAAATCTTTGTTAATAAACTCACAGTGGTTACACCTACCACATGGCAAGGTGTTTATATTTTGTCTGGGTTCCATCTGTCTCAGGCTTAGATTCTTTGGTTTACACAACAGTCTCTTTAAGTTAGGTTTATTCTTAAATGTAATCCTTGGATTCGGCCCTGCTATTTCACCTATCACACTATCAGACAATAATATATCCCAATGCCTTTCTAATATTTCTTTAACTGCCTTAGTATCTCTTGTGTATGACATAATTGGTCTCACCTCCCATATTAGATGGTATATCTACCTCAGGGGTTTGATTTTGCTCTGCAAAATATGGTTTAGCTCGTAGTTCGCAAATTATTCACCTCCATAATAACCAACTCTATCACTCTTTCATCATAGCCCCTTTCTATAAACCTACCCCTCAGCTCTTCCACCTCTTTCATAACCATTATCTGAGGGGTTATAACGGGATGCTCGCATAAACTGACCCTTCAATATATTGTGGTAAACATGGCTGGGGTGCATGCTGCCTCTATGTAAAAATGTATTCCTATGACATAGCTTCCTGTGGATCGTAGTGTTGAGTAACCCATTATCGAGTTTGAAGACTTCTACATCTAAATATGAAATTTTAGTATCAGAATAATTCAACGTAAACTTCAGAAAATTAGTGGAAGTGTTCATATATTCAACAAAACTTCTCAGCATTTCTGCATCACCCAGCCAAATAAAAAAGAGGTCGTCCACGAATCTACGATACAACCCTACAAATTCCTTAAAAGGATCATAATTAGACAAGAATTGATCTTCCCATGCTGCCATAACTAGGTTGGCGTAGCTATTGGCACAAGATGTGCCCATAGCCACGCCATCCCTTTGGAGATAAACATTCTCACCAAAAACAAAAACATTGTTATGAAGTATGGTTTCCAAATATAATGTAAGTAGATCTATTCTTTTTTCCGAAAAATCTGAATGAAGGCGTAGGTAAGTCTGTATATAGTGAACCCCTATATCGTTGGGTATCACTGTAAATAGACTAACCACATCTAAAGTGACTAATAAATAGGGTATTTCATCATCCAAATTACTAATGTAAGTATATAAATCAAGCAGAAATTGCTTACTATCCTTCAGTATACTTTTATTAATGTCCACTAAAGGTCTCAGGGCCAATTCCATATAGACCGATAGTGGTTCCGTTACCCACCCTTGGCCAGCTACAATAGGTCTCATGGGTGAGTTACTTCTGGACTTGTGTATCTTAGGTAGTCCCTGTATTACCGGTATTACAGGATTCTCTACCTTGAAATATCCATATATCTCGTCAGTAATACTCGCTGACATAATGAGATCATCTAACATATAGTAAACATCAAAAACTTTCTGCTTTACTATTGCTGTATCTATCTTTAAATAAAATTTATCATCACTTAGAAGGTGTGCCATTATTTCATTGTAATCTACTAGGTCCATCAGTACAATAGGTCCACCCTTATCAGCTGGTCTAATAACTAACTGTGGGTCTTTCTTCAAGTCATTAAGTGCACATCTTTGTTTATAATTCAAATTTTGACCATGACTCTTATAGGTGTAATTCTGATAATAATGTTGTATATCTCTCTCTAGTACTTTACCAAAAACATCTATAACTGGATGTAATTGTGGTATGTATGTGCTATTAGAACAAAACCGAGGTGGTTGATTACGGTCATTACTTGACCCATAGTCTAGTTGAAGTTGTAACTTCCTTGTAAATAACCTAGTATCAAGTATTAGGTCGACCACATCATCCCTACTGGAGGGTATGAAATTTAGGCCTTTGTTAAGTACCTGTTTTTCAAACACACTCAAAGTCCTGCTAGACAAATTCACTATTAGTGAGGGGCCCTCTCCCACATTTTCTTCAGGGTGGGTCCATTGTGATCCTCTATCGACCCCTTTCTCTTGTGTCTGCCCCTGCTGGCAGAGCGTCTCCTTTCTAGATATTGACTTTGAACTATCGGGAAAGGGGTATTGGTATTAACCACTACTGGGAACTTAGGTCTTACCACAGCCTCCTTATAAGTCTGGGCTGCCTGACAACTTAAATTTGGTTCATTATTGCCTTCTTGTTGTCCTTGCAGTATAGTTAGGCCATTCGCAGTTTCATTCTGTATTAATGCAACACCTTTCTCTTTAGAAGGCGTATTTATCACTTGCATAGGTGTTAATTCCGTTTCAGTATTATTTACATTATTTTCACTGTTACCCTGTACAGAAGCACTCGTGAAAGGGTTGGAGCATGTTGTAACATTCTCCAATGGTTTCCGTGTAGAGGGCCTAGTGTTAGGTAAAACATTATTACGTGGGTAACTGGATACAGTCGCACTAGCATTGTTAAGTTGTTCCTTAGGCCACATAAACACTTGGCTATTCCTAAAATCTCTAACGTCTCTAGTGATTTTAACTTTCTTTTGTTCTATCAGACGTTTTTCAAACAACATTACATCATCAAATACTCGTTCCAATCTATTACAAACACCTGCATTTATACATTTCACATTTAAACGTTCAAACCCTTGGTTAACCAAGTCTTTAAGCATCATCTCTTCAGGAGTATGAAACTCTATGAGTAATTTCATATAATTGTAACTGAGTTCCATATTTAGTTGTTGCCATTTGAAGAGAAGTTCGGGGAACCTATTCCCCGAAGTGGGCATTTTTAAAATGCGTAGCCCACGAGGTATAATACGTTTAGCTAAACAAGCCTCAAAATATTGGCGTTGTACCTGTAGTTTTTTCAGTTTAATGAACAAAGTCTCAAAGTCCTGTAGTTCTTTGGAAAGATTTAAAAGTCCATTTTCATTTTCACTAGCACCGTCAGATTCGCCATCTGGAGTAAAGTCTAACAGTACATTGTCACGCCCATTCAAGCAAGCTTGAAAGCGTGATTGCTTGCTGGTTCTGTCTCTTTCCGTACCTCCTGGTACGTACGGTAATTCAATATTTAAAATATTTGTATCAGCCATCCTCTTGTGTTGCTGTGTTAAAAAACACAACAAATAAATCACTAAAAAGCAACACAGCACACAAACAGAGATCGGGGAAAGCGTAACCAAATAAAGATAAATGAAGACAGTCACCATAGAACGTTGTCCCCTAATGGCTGCTCAGACGAAACACCACAGAATTAAAGCACCTCAGGAATGAAGCTCCTTTAAAATCCACAAATATGGATAAGACTTTGCTGGCAAAAAATGCAGGCTGCAATCCAAATATAATTAAAACACAGTTTTATTCGATAGGAACAAGAGTGAGTGCTTTCGCCAAACTGGCTTCTTCAGACTATACAATTCATGCTTTGTGAATGAAGTTTAAGTAACCCACCCATTACAATGATTGGTGAAGAAACATTAATTAAATAATTAGTAAAATAATGGCTAAGTGCTCAAATACAAGGAGCTTAAAGCCATACAAAGTTAAAAGCATTCATATCACTGGCTTAAAACAGTTAATAATACAAATACAAGTACACTTAAAAACATTATATACATATACTTCCAAATGAACAATCCTAGCATGTATACTGCGACACTTATAGTAATTAATTCATTTATATTATTTAGGTCTGAAAATTCTCCTATTCTTTAATACAGGTTTGATTTGTACCCTGTCATTCAAGCCTGGCGGCTCATCTGCTCTCATTCTTATTATCCATCTAAGCTCACATTCTAAAGTTTGATTAATAATGTCACCCCCTCTTTGACTAATTAATAGTTGTTTTATAACACTAAAATGAAAAATGTGACCCATACCTGCTACTCTACAATGTCTAGCTAGTGCATTTACCTCCGACCCCATTCTAATGTGATAGTTATGCTCCCTAATACGATCTCTAAGGGATCTATTGGTTTTCCCTATGTAAAAGGAGGGGCATATTTCACATTTTGCAATATAAACCACATTTTTGCTATTACAATTAGTATCGGTATTAAAGTAATACTTATAACCAGAGACTGGGTGTATAAAAATTAAATCTTTGTTAATAAACTCACAGTGGTTACACCTACCACATGGCAAGTTGTTTATATTTTGTCTGGGTTCCATCTGTCTCAGGCTTAGATTCTTTGGTTTACACAACAGTCTCTTTAAGTTAGGTTTATTCTTAAATGTAAACCTTGGATTCGGCCCTGCTATTTCACCTATCACACTATCAGACAATAATATATCCCAATGCCTTTCTAATATTTCTTTAACTGCCTTAGTATCTCTTGTGTATGACATAATTGGTCTCACCCCTCCCATATTAGATGGTATATCTACCTCAGGGGTTTGATTTTGCTCTGCAAAATATGGTTTAGCTCTCGTAGTTCGCAAATTATTCACCTCCATAATAACCAACTCTATCACTCTTTCATCATAGCCCCTTTCTATAAACCTACCCCTCAGCTCTTCCACCTCTCTTTCATAACCATTATCTGAGGGGTTATAACGGGATGCTCGCATAAACTGACCCTTCAATATATTGTGGTAAACATGGCTGGGGTGCATGCTGCCTCTATGTAAAAATGTATTCCTATGACATAGCTTCCTGTGGATCGTAGTGTTGAGTAACCCATTATCGAGTTTGAAGACTTCTACATCTAAATATGAAATTTTAGTATCAGAATAATTCAACGTAAACTTCAGAAAATTAGTGGAAGTGTTCATATATTCAACAAAACTTCTCAGCATTTCTGCATCACCCAGCCAAATAAAAAAGAGGTCGTCCACTAATCTCTATACAACCCTTCAATTTCCTTAAAAGGACCATAATTAGACAAGAATTGATATTCTCCCATGCTGCCATAACTAGGTTGGCGTAGCTATTGGCACAAGATGTGCCCATAGCCACGCCATCCCTTTGGAGATAAACATTCTCACCAAAAACAAAAACATTGTTATGAAGTATGGTTTCCAAATATAATGTAAGTAGATCTATTCTTTTTTCCGAAAAATCTGAATGAAGGCGTAGGTAAGTCTGTATATAGTGAACCCCTATATCGTTGGGTATCACTGTAAATAGACTAACCACATCTAAAGTGACTAATAAATAGGGTATTTCATCATCCAAATTACTAATGTAAGTATATAAATCAAGCAGAAATTGCTTACTATCCTTCAGTATACTTTTATTAATGTCCACTAAAGGTCTCAGGGCCAATTCCATATAGACCGATAGTGGTTCCTGCTACCACCCTTGGCCAGCTACAATAGGTCTCATGGGTGGGTTACTTCTGGACTTGTGTATCTTAGGTAGTCCCTGTATCACCGGTATTACAGGATTCTCTACCTTGAAATATCCATATAACTCGTCAGTAATACTCGCTGACATAATGAGATCATCTAACATATAGTAAACATCAAAAACTTTCTGCTTTACTATTGCTGTATCTATCTTTAAATAAAATTTATCATCACTTAGAAGGTGTGCCATTATTTCATTGTAATCTACTAGGTCCATCAGTACAATAGGTCCACCCTTATCAGCTGGTCTAATAACTAACTGTGGGTCTTTCTTCAAGTCATTAAGTGCACATCTTTGTTTATAATTCAAATTTTGACCATGACTCTTATAGGTGTAATTCTGATAATAATGTTGTATATCTCTCTCTAGTACTTTACCAAAAACATCTATAACTGGATGTAATTGTGGTATGTATGTGCTATTAGAACGAAACCGAGGTGGTTGATTATGGTCATTACTTGACCCATAGTCTAGTTGAAGTTGTAACTTCCTTGTAAATAACCTAGTATCAAGTATTAGGTCGACCACATCATCCCTACTGGAGGGTATGAAATTTAGGCCTTTGTTAAGTACCTGTTTTTCAAACACACTCAAAGTCCTGCTAGACAAATTCACTATTAGTGAGGGGCCCTCTCACACATTTTCTTCAGGGTGGGTCCATTGTGATCCTCTATCGACCCCTTTCTCTTGTGTCTGCCCCTGCTGGCAGAGCGTCTCCTTTCTAGATATTGACTTTGAACTATCGGGAAAGGGGTATTGGTATTACCCACTACTGGGACCTTAGGTCTTACCACAGCCTCCTTATAAGTCTGGGCTGCCTGACTACTTAAATTTGGTTCATTATTGCCTTCTTGTTGTCCTTGCAGTATAGTTAGGCCATTCACAGTTTCATTCTGTATTAATGCAACACCTTTCTTTAGAAGATTTATCACTTGCATAGGTGTTAATTCCGTTTCAGTATTATTTACATTATTTTCACTGTTACCCTGTACAGAAGCACTCGTGAAAGGGTTGGAGCATGTTGTAACATTCTCCAATGGTTTCCGTGTAGAGGGCCTAGTGTTAGGTAAAACATTATTACGTGGGTAACTGGATACAGTCGCACTAGCATTGTTAAGTTGTTCCTTAGGCCACATAAACACTTGGCTATTCCTAAAATCTCTAACGTCTCTAGTGATTTTAACTTTCTTTTGTTCTATCAGACGTTTTTCAAACAACATTACATCATCAAATACTCATTCCAATCTGTTACAAACACCTGCGTTTATACATTTCACATTTAAACGTTCAAACCCTTGGTTAACCAAGTCTTTAAGCATCATCTCTTCAGGAGTATGAAACTCTATGAGTAATTTCATATAATTGTAACTGAGTTCCATATTTAGTTGTTGCCATTTGAAGAGAAGTTCGGGGAACCTATTCCCCGAAGTGGGCATTTTTAAAATGCGTAGCCCACGAGGTATAATACGTTTAGCTAAACAAGCCTCAAAATATTGGCGTGTATGACAGGTGACAGGTGCATATGTGACGTGGGTTGTGTACTGACATCATGCAGCAGACATACCATGTAGTGCAGGTGCAGCATACATTGATCTGTGTACACGGTATGCGTGTCGGTTACATGTGTAGCACCATGTTGGTTCTGTTAACCTGTATGCCTAATATGGTGTACTTGCATGTGCCTACTGGGAGCACTGTTATCAGTCCCCCACGTGTAGCTGTGGGTTACCCACGGGCACATCTGGCAATATCAGCATACCACAGGTACCTGCAACCTGCATGGACCCCTACATAGGTACATAGGCGCATAGGTACATACCGGGCTATGTGCCCTACGGCATATGTAAGCCTAGCCAGAGTGTGTGTGGCTTTCACCACCCCTTAGGATGAGGATACTACATCCATCGGTCTGCTGTCCCTCTGTCCAGCAGTGACACAGAGATGATGCCTGGCGCATACCTACGATCACACATCCACACGTCAGGATTACTCTTGGACAAAGTCAGTCAGGGGCTCTGCTTCACATGGACTGTGAATCTTTTCCATGTTGTAGGGGGTCTCTGGGCGATGACCCTGTCCCCCCAGCATGTCCTATTCATGTCCGTGTTGAGGTTTCTGTCAGTTGCTTCTGTGCCCGTGTTTGTTTGGAGCCTAGGAGGTGGAACATGTCCATGTCACCCAGGTCGGACATGGCCATGTATGTCAGGCACAGGTCACCACAGAGCAGACGGGCTGAGAAGGTATACAGCCGGAGTCCCCTCGGTCGGCCAGCGTGTGACATATGTCTCAGCACCTTTATCCCTGTGTTGTGGAACGTTTGAGGTCCTTCCGAGTGCTGCAGGTGTCAGGTTAGGTACATTCTAAATGTGGCGTTGTACGCAATCATTGGTCTGATGTGTGAAGAGTACAGGGGTCCAATGACCTCCCCTGATGTGGATGTGAATCCCTTCATGACCAGGTGGGCACAGTGGAATGTCTTCCCAACCACATTGGCAATGTGAGTGTCGAGAGAGGTTACCGACAGGTTTGGTACCCATGTCCCTGATCACGTCCACCATGTTTGATGGATTACCACCTATATGGTAAGTCGGGGTGAACATGTCTTTCCCAAAGGGTAGGTCTATACCTCCCCTGGCATGTAGCATCAGGCCATGGCTCTGGCACCAGTTATCCATTTCTATGAGACCCCAGGTGGATGTCCGTGTCCGATGGGGTGTTGAGTATGGTGGCCGGTGTGCAGTCATCTGCATACCTTGTCCGCCACAATCCCCCTATGTTTGCATGCACATTGGAAAGTTGAATGCCGAACAGGAGGGGGCCCAGGACTGAGCCCCGTGGGCCACCACTCAGGACCAGCTTGGAGTCTGACATGGCACCAGGAACACAAACCCTGTGTGGTTTGACCTCCATCCAGTTGGCAAACCATCGTGTGACATATGTATCCACACCTACGCTGGTGATCCTTTCTATGATGCCCACGTGGAGTGTGGTTTGAACACACCCGCCAGGTCATGGTAGTCTGTGCAAACCGACGTACCCCCATCAATGGCCTTAGTGACTCCTCCAAACAGGTCGACCAGGTTTGGGAGGCAGGATCTGCCCTTGACTAAGCCGATGTGGGTATGTTCCGGTATTGGCTGTACACCAATGTCTTTAATTATGGGCTCCAGTATGGACCTCCCTACAGCTTTGCAGACAAGGCTTGTCAAGCTGATAGGGCAGGGATGTCTAGAGTTCACAAGAGCACTACCCTGGCGTAGTGGGACCACAGTTGCAGTATGCCATCCATCGGGGACGTAGCCCGTAGTAAGGCTAAGATGAAACAGCAGCCTTATGTGCGGGGTGAGGGCCTCAATGAGGTTGTGTAGCACACAGCTGGGGACAGCATCTGGTCCCATTGATGCTGTGTTCACTGCTTAACAGATATCAGCTCTCTCCTGGGCATACGGGATGTTTGGGAGGCTAGACTCTGGTGGGATGGATACGTCCCCTCTTGGGGGGGGGGGAGGGTAGATGTATGCATGGAACATGTCCGCTGGTTTGTTGACAATGTCTGTGGGTTCCGTGATTATTGTACAATTCTGGAGTAATTCCGGGCATAACTGTGTGCTTCCACCCACGTTCCTACCATAGCTAGGGAAGGCCCTATGGTTGTCTTATGTGTCCTTTGCAGTACCAGTCCCACAGGCGCCCTTGGATGATTGTATGAGTGATCGTATGTTAACGCCGGTATTAATCAGTGATGCCTTTCCCGGTACTGAAATTGCTCAGTCATGTATCAACTCTCAACTCTTGTTGTATGGTTTGTCAATGGCTGGGGTCCACCAGACCATGTGCCTGCCTTCGGTGGACAAGGTCCTGATGTTATCAGGATCGCTTGGTGCAGACATTCCTGGGGGTGCTCATAGAAGGCATTTGTAAGGGTTTCAGCAGTGTGGCCTGTGTTTACCACTGGCATGGAGGCCTTGTAGGGTACCACACCGGTCGTATGACGTGTGTGGTTCACTGTGGAGAGGTCATCACTGTGGTCTCCCATGCCGGTGTTGGGTACAGGATGCGGATCTCCAGTGAGTTCACTATATGGTCTGACCTCACCATTGAGGGATGTACATCCTGTGTGGAGCATATCGTCCCCATGTGTGATGATCAGAACTAGTATACTTCCCCCCTTTGTGGGTATGGTGCATGGTTGTTCCCCATCATTCAGGTGTATGAACACCTGGGACCTGTGGTGTAGGGTGTTGTGTCCTGGGTAATGTTCCCGGTCTATGCATGGGTGGTTGATGTCACCCAATATGACGGTGTTGTGAGAGCATTCACACTCACCAGTGTATTCAGGAAGGCTGTGCAGGTATCCTGGGTTTGGGAGGGTGGTCTGTAGCATGCAACAAACTGTAGGGCAGTCCTACCCATGGTTAATTGCACCTGGATATTTCCCGCTGCTACGTGCATTTCTGCCAACCTGGAGGTGTGTGTATCCTTCATGGAAATGGAGACTCCCCCTCCTTCTGTGTTAGGTCTGGGTTATGGTCCTGAACGCGTGATATGGGGTATGACCCGATAGTGCTGGGGTGCTCTCAGCAGCCCTGATCAATGTTTCAGTCACAGCACTGACATCGATGTCCTCCATACTGAGGAGGGCATTTGAGGATGTGCAGCTTGGGCGTAGACCACTGGCACTGAGCAGTATTACCCTGTCTGTTCTCCAGGTTTGTAGTGTAGGGTGGTAGGTTTATCATTCCAGCCTTGCCTGCAGTGGGCACTGTGGGGGTGGCAGGTGCCTTAGCCAAACCCTTGAAGACCAGGGGCGACAGGTGTGAGCCACACCTTGCGAAGGGGCCTGGCGTGCCAAGCATGTCATCCCAAGTATGAGGAATCTCTATCCTCTCAGACTGACACCGGTAACCAGGCACATTATCAAGGGTGACCACTTGGAGCCAGTATAGTGGCATCATACCTGATGAGGGTGGGATACTGCCCAGGGTCAGGGACATGCCGGCCTGGGCTACACAATCTGAGTGGCCCTCTATGTCTCCTTTAATGTAACCCAGGGTGGTATGTCTCCAGTCGTTGACAACAGCATGGGCAATGACCGCATCATACCTGTACATGCTGCGGAGTGACCTGAGTGCATGTGTTATGTGGCGGATTCCAGCGCCTGGCAGGCAGCCTACTGTGATCATACCCTTGTTCAGTCTGGTGGGTGGGACGTCGGTGTGTCTGACAGTGGCGTCACCCATTACAAGTGTGTCTGGCAGTGTGTGTGTTGCCTTTGGGGCTCTGACAGTTTAGCACACTGACGTTGAGAACTATGTGTTGCATGTCCTATGTCTTGTGGAGGCAGTTGCTTGTGTGTCTGCTGCAGAGGGCCCGTTAGGTTCGTGACATGTTTTAACAGTGCCTCCAGGTATGTCTTAGTGTGTTCATGTGTTTGATTAGCATTTGCGATAGTCACATGTGACACTGGGTTTGTGGTGTGCATGGTGTCCTTCCCCTCCCGCTTGGTCTTGCCGGTCATGGTTTGAGAGAGCACAGCCCCCTGTCTGGCCATATAGTTGCGTCTGTCACATGTATTATGTTCACTGGGGGAGGTGTGGCTTGTCTGTGTCCATGAGGCACCTGTAACAGTGCCCAAGACGCCCAGATTCACCATCTGAACAGGAGAGGTCGCTAGCAATTGACCCTTCGACATGCCAGAGAACGTGAATGCATTTGCTGTGTAACCGGGTCAGAAGGCACCTATAGGGAAGTGGGTACACAAGGGGATTCTATTCCAGTGTAGTACTCCATTTAGTATACATGTACTTTACCTATGTAGGAATACTATGGGAGCAGGTGCAGAGCTTTTGTGATATAGAGAACAGACAGTCGGGATTGCAAGAAGAGAGGTTATACACATACACCTGCGGAGCACGGAGCCAGATACAGTGTAACGTTGCTTACACGGTACATGACGCACATGTCCACACATATACTGCACCTGACGCCTGTGGTCGGTGCCACAGGCTATGGTGGACAGAGACATCACATACATGGCATGACACAGTACAGGTATGGTGACATTCTGCAGGTGTCGTACGCAGTGTGCTGGCCACTGACCGCAGGTGTCACCTGTCAGCTGTGGTGCACGGTGTGCAGCAGTCAGATGCTGTACCGGTACAGGAATATGCCCGCAATCGCGGTGCGTACACCTCTATGGCACACACACCATTGTGTGCAGTTGGGGACACCTGTCTGTCTGGTCAGCACCCTCACAAGACAATGCACCCACGCGCCATGTCTCAGGGGGTGGTCTTGCACAGGTGGCCAGTAAGGCTCACAGGTATGGCATTGACAGGGCTGTACAATGCAGCACCAGTACGATATGGTCACCCTGTGTGGTCAGTGTCCAGTCACAACACTATATCTGCATACACCCTCACAACAGGCAGCAGACATACACACATGTCGACACACTGACAAGGTGGTGGCCACACATGTCTACACGGAGGGATGACGTGTTGCATGTACTGCACCATCCACATCGATGCACCCCACACTGAGGTAGGTACAGATCTCTACCATGGTGTAAAGTGATGTGTGGCATGTGGCACATAGTCCCCCCGATCTGTGGCATACATGGGCACACATTCCTGCACACATGTTGGTGCTAGGAATGCCACACCCGCTACATGGGATTTGTGCAGGCGTGCAGCGGTATGTGGTGCATCCTGCATACTACCACTGTATCTGGCAGCTGTGCCAGTATCTGCACTTGGGAGGTGGTAGGGGTTACAGTGGCAATGTGACATATGGTCGATCACGCATGGCCGATGGGTATGCATCATGGCAGCGCTGTCATGTAAAGGTGACATAGCAGACTGTATGCACATGGCAGGGTAGGATGGTGTGTGACACACCTGTGACCAGCACCTGCACACATGCATGTGGACAGGTGTTTAAACACATGGTGTACACACAGACTGCCATGTGTGTTGTTACTATGCAACCATATGACGGCCCCCATGATGGGTATGCATGTGGTAGGGGGTTGCAACTGTGTTACGGACAACGCTCATGCACGGCTGCACCATGCACAGTACACGTGTCACATGTATCCCCTGTTGCCATGTGTGTATGCATTGCTACGTTGTGACATGTGTGTCAACATACATGGAACATGGACTGTGGTATGGTATCACAGCTGTCACAGGCAAACTGTACAAGGGTATGTGTCCCAGTGAACACTGCTACACCCTGTAGGGGGTGCATACCACAGACATGTGTCCGCCTTCCCTTCGTGTGTGTATTACAGACGCCTGTGTTATGCATGTGGTACATCACAGGCTTCGTATGTGTCCTGCGTGCAGTCCATGCACACAGCCAGGAAATCACATATGTGACATATCCAGACATTGTTACACTGTGGTACAGCTGCAGTCATGTGTCATATCTGTGTCAGGCCCGTGGTATGTGTGGAGCACGCCTGTCCGTGTATACCAATATGGGTGGACTACATCCCACCTGTGGGATCATTGATAGTACACGTGTACTCTGCACGACGGACGTACACCGCCACATAGTCTTCTGGACATATGTCACATGCATTTGCTGGACCGTGAGGCATACTGCTGCACCGATGACATGGTGCTGGCATAGCAGCTACAGTGTCCACTACAGTGTGTACATGTTCAGCCTGCACCTGTGACGCCTGTGCTGTCATCTGTGTGTGTACGTGTGACTGCATGTGTGTCCACCCTGTGTGTGTGTACAGGTTTACCTGGCCATGACGTGCAGTGTGTGCACTCCGTCTGCATGCCGGACGGCGCGTAGCACATACTACGTGTGTGAGCATGGCCGGGTCGCTGTTGTGTGTGTGGACACACACGACGGTCCACATTCTGCCTCCCATGCCATCGCCCCATGTGTATGCATGTCTGCACTGTGCAGATTCTAAGTGTCTGAGCATGCCCAGTAAGCAGCCGTGTAGATGGACACACAGTACAGTGCACACCGCGCGCGTCTGCGTTGATACCCCGTGTGCATGCCTGTTTCCCCTTTGCAACTGCCACGTGTGTGGCATGGCCGGGTCGCTGTTGTGTGGGTGGACACACACAATGGTCCACATTCTGCCTCCCATGCCATCGCCCCATGTGTATGCATGTCTGCACTGTGCAGATTCTAAGTGTCTGAGCATGCCCAGTAAGCAGCCATGTAGATGGACACACAGTACAGTGCACACCACGCGCGTCTGCATTGATACCCTGTGTGCATGCCTGTTTCCCCTTCGCAACTGCCACGTCTGTGGCATGGCCGGGTCGCTGTTGTGTGGGTGGACACACACGATGGTCCACATTCTGCCTCCCATGCCATCGCCCCATGTGTATGCATGTCTGCACTGTGCAGAGTCTAAGTGTCTGAGCATGCCCAGTAAGCAGCCATGTAGATGGACACACAGTACAGTGCACACCGCGCGCTTCTGCATTGATACCCTGTGTGCATGCCTGTTTCCCCTTCGCAACTGCCATGTCTGTGGCATGGCCGGGTCGCTGTTGTGTGGGTGGATGCACACGATGGTCCACATTCTGCCTCCCATGCCGTCGCCCCATGTGTATGCATGTCTGCACTGTGCAGATTCTAAGTGCCTGAGCATGCCCAGTAAGCAGCTGTGTAGATGGACACACAGTACAGTGCACACCGCGCGCGTCTGCGTTGATACCCCGTGTGCATGTCTGTCTCCCCTTCGCAACCGCAAGGTGTGAGAGGCATGGCCAGTACACCATTCGGGGGTACACACTACAGTCGGCACCACTGTCTGCTACTAGGCGTGTAGCCATGGCCAATGACATCCTGCTTAGCCATGGTGACCATCCAGGTAACTCATATGTGGTTGTTATGCCACAATGGCTGCCTACATCCTGCACGCCGGATGCCCTCTCATAGGGTATACTGTATGTGGTGCATCCCGTATTCATGTCGTGATGTACTGCTCCGTAGTTAGTTTGTATTCCCGACTGCAGCACTACCGTGTTACTGTACGGCCACCTTGGGATGGTAACATGCTGTGTGACTGCGCACTCTGTCTTCATTCCCTATCCGCTGCCTTGCCTCTGCAGATGATACCACCCACCTAGGGGTATGCCTCCTGACAGTGCTGTGCTCAGTAATCTTGGTAGCGCGTTCTGTAAATGCATCATTCTGTAGTGTGTTCATGTAGGTAGGCGTAGGTTCGACTCCCGGCCCTTCCTGTTGTGTGTGTGTGTGTTTCCAGCTGTCTCTGCAGATGAATATGCTTTTAGACGCTTCGCAACACATACCTTGGCTATTGTCAGCTATTCCCTTACAGATGATGTCACCCACCTAGAAGTATGCCTCTGACAGCGCTGTGCTCAGTAATCTCGGTAGCGCGTTCTGTAAATGCATCATGCTGTAGTGTGTTCATGTAGGTAGGCGTAGGTTCGACTCCCGGCCCTTCCCTGTGTGTGTGTGTTTCCAGCTGCCTCTGCAGATGAATATGCTTTTAGACGCTTCGCAACGCATATCTTGGCTATTGTCAGCTATTCCCTTATGAATGATGTCACCCGCCTAGAAGTATGCCTCTGACAGCGCTGTGCTCAGTAATCTCAGTAGTGCGTTCTGTAAATGCATCATGCTGTAGTGTGTTCATGTAGGTAGGCGTAGGTTCGACTCCCGGCCCTTCCCGGTGTGTGTGTGTGTGTTTCCGGCTGCCTCTGCAGATGAATATGCTTTTAGACGCTTCGCAACACATACCTTGGCTATTGTCAGCTATTCCCTTACGGATGATGTCACCCGCCTAGAAGTATGCCTCTGACAGCACTGTGCTCAGTAATCTCGGTAGCGCATTCTGTAAATGCATCATGCTGTAGTGAGTTCATGTAGGTAGGCGTAGGTTCGACTCCCGGCCCTTCCTCGTGTGTGTGTGTGTGTGTGTGTGTTTCCAGCTGCCTCTGCAGAAGAATATGCTTTTAGATGCTTTGCAACACATACCTTGGCTATTGTCAGCTATTCCCTTACGGATGATGTCACCCGCCTAGAAGTATGCCTCTGACAGCGCTGTGCCCAGTAATCTCGGTAGCGCGTTCTGTAAATGCATCATGCTGTAGTGAGTTCATCTAGGTAGATGTAGGTTCGACTCCCAACCCTTCCCCGTGTGTGTGTGAGGTGTGTGTGTTTCCAGCTGCCTCTGCAGATGAATATGCTTTTAGACGCTTCGCAACACATACCTTGGCTATTGTCAGCTATTCCCTTACGGATGATGTCACCCGCCTAGAAGTATGCCTCTGACAGTGCTGTACCCAGTAATCTCGGTTGCGCGTTCTGTAAATGCATCATGCTGTAGTGAGTTCATGTAGGTAGGCGTAGGTTTGACTCCCGGCCCTTCCCCGTGTGTGTGTGAGGTGTGTGTGTGTGTGTGTTTCCAGCTGCCTCTGCAGAGGAATATGCTTTTAGACGCTTCACAACACATACCTTGGCTATTGTCAGCTATTCCCTTACGGATGATGTCACCCACCTAGAAGTATGCCTCTGACAGCGCTGTGCCCAGTAATCTCGGTAGCACGTTCTGTAAATGCATAATGCTGTAGTGAGTTCATCTAGGTAGGCGTAGGCTCGACTCCCGGCCCTTCCCCGTGTGTGTGTGTGAGGTGTGTGTGTGTGAGTTTCCAGCTGCCTCTGCAGATGAATATGCTTTTAGACGCTTCGCAACACATACCTTGGCTATTGTCGGCTATTCCCTTACAGATGATGTCACCCGCCTAGAAGTATGCCTCTGACAGCGCTGTGCCCAGTAATCTCGGTAGAGCGTTCTGGAAATGCATCATGCTGTAGTGAGTTCATCTAGGTAGGCGTAGGCTCGACTCCCGGTCCTTCCCCATGTGTCTGTGAGGTGTGTGTGTGTGTGAGTGTGTGTGTTTCCAGCTGCCTCTGCAGATGAATGTGCTTTTAGACGCTTCGCAACACATACCTTGGCTATTGTCAGCTATTCCCTTACGGATGATGTCACCCGCCTAGACGTATGCCTCTGACAGCGCTGTGCTCAGTAATCTCGGTAGCACGTTCTGTAAATGCATCATGCTGTAGTGAGTTCATGTAGGTAGGTGTAGGTTCGATACCCGACCTTTCCCCTGGTGTGTGTGTTCACAGCTTCCCTAGTAGAGTGTAGTTATTTTAGATGCTTGGCAACACGTACCTTGGCTATCGGCGGCTATTCCTTTACGGATGTTGTCACCCACCTGGACATGTGCCTCTGACGGTGCTGTGTTCGGTGGTCCATGTAGCGCGTTCCATACCTGTGTCATACTGTTGTGCGGTTGGGTATGTGGGGGTGTGGTCAATCACCATGCCTGCCAGATGTGTGTGTGTGTGTCTATGCTCCCAGCCGCATGGGTTCATCGGGTATGGCTTTAGAGTTTCCGCAGAACACTCGTATCCTGCCGCCATCCCTGTGTTTGTGGATGGTGAGACGCAGCTCGTGGACTGCCTGTGTGCCTGCTGTGGTTGGCGACCTCCATAGCGTGTTCTCCACGTGCACCCTGCTATGGTGTGGTTGGGTGGTGCTGTGTACGTTACACTCACGGCCTTGCCACATGTGTCCGTCTGTATCTCTGTCGTTGTATATCTACATACCTATGTTGTACCCATAGCGCTGCTCTTGCATGGACAGCTGTCTGTCCCATGTGTCGCATATTTGCACGGCTGACACATAGAACTGTGGTACGATGCATATCCACTCATTGTCCATGCAACGTCCGTATTCCAGAACACCCTAGGGACATCTGCTGGATATCGTGGCAGACAGCTATCCTTGCTGTACTGACACTGTACCCGTACACGCCATAAACCTTGTGTATAATTGCCTATTTATGGTGTGTGTATGTCTAACTGTGCTGTATGCATGGTCGTGTGTGTGTCCCGCTATAGCCATTTGTGCAGGTGTCGTCACTATGGGTAATCCTTGTGGACCGCTGTTTCATGTTCACTTCTGCACATACCTGCAGACCGTACTACCCCTCCTACGGCAGCGGCCTTAGATCGACCGCTGCCCTAGCCTATAGGGCTCCATGGTGCCCACCACCAAAACACATGGTGCCCCCATCCTGGTGTACCTACATGACATATCTACTAGACAGGTGGCCCTACTGGTGTGGCGCCCTAGGCAGCCGCAGGATTGGCGTATGCCTACGGCCGGCTATGAGCACATCACAAGGCATACATTTACATTCAGTATTTTACGAAGGCTAGGTTATAATACCAGAGGGGGGACCTCATCAACTATGCTTTAGAATGCGGATTTAGATGGATTAATAGGTGGAGGGTTGACCACACACCAGGGCTGACTGATGAAACACTGATGAAGCCTCTTTTAGGTTCATAGGTTCATAGGTTCATACTAGGCTATCTGCCCAAGGGCATTTATAAGCCTAGCCCATAGTTATGTGGCTTTCGCCACCCCTTTAGTTTGAATAAAACTATGCCTATTATTTTGCTGTGCCTCTGTCAAGCAGTGACACTGAAGTAATCCCTGGGGTATATCTGCGATCTCCCATCCATTGGTCAAGATTACTCTTGAACAAGGCCAGCAAGGTGCTCTGCCTCACATGTACCGGGATTTTGTTCCACAGCATAGGGAGTCTCTGGGTGATGAATCTGTCCCTCCAGCACGTTCTATTAATAACCGTGTCAAGGTTTAAGTCTCCCGCCCTTGTGGTTCTGAGGGATCTAGAGTTTTTGAGGTGAAGCATATTCATCTACTCTGGGTTTGACATGGCCTTATATGTCAGGCACAGGTCACCTCTGAGCAAGCGGTATGAGACTGACTAGAGCTGGAGTTCTTTCAGTCAGGCAGCATAAGACATAGTTTTGAGACCCTTTATCCTTTTGGTGAGGAACTTTTGGGGCCTTTCCAGCTGCTGCAGGTGTCGGGTCAGATACATTCCGAATGGGGCATTGTACTCAATCATAGGTCTAATGAGTGATGAGTACAGGGGGACGATGACCTCCCTTGATCTAGATGTGAATCCCTTCATGATCAGGTGGGCAATGTAGAAGGTTTTCCTAACTACTTTAGCAACATGAGTGTCAAACGAAAGGCTACTGTCAACCTGGGTCCCCAGATCCCTGATGACTTCTTCTGTGCTCAGTGGATTGCCACCTATATGGTAGCTAGGGGTAACCTTGTTTTTCCCGAAGGGTATGACTATGCACTTCTTGGCGTTTAACTTTAGGCCATGGATCTGGCACCAGTTTTCCGTTTCTGTGAGGCCCTTCTGAAGGATATCTGTGTCAGATGTGTTTTCGACTATGGCGCCCAGTTTGCAGCCATCTGCAAACATTGTCAGCCATAACCCTCCTGTGTTTGCTTGTACTTCAGAAAAGTAGATGCCGAACAAGAGTGGACCCAGGACTGAGCCCTGTGGGACACCACTTGTGACAGGCTTTGAGTCTGACATGGCTCCAGCAACTCTGACCCTGTGGGTTCTGTCACTTAGCCAGTTTGCAACACATCTTGTGAAGTATGGGTTTACATTCAGGCTGATGTGTTCTTCGATGATACCTGAGTGGGGTATTGTGTCGAAGGCCTTTGCCAGGTCGAGGTAGGCTGTATGGACTGCCTTTCCCTCATCAATGGCCTTGGTGACTGTCTCGAAAAAGTCAACCAAGTTTAAAAGGCATGATCTGCCTTTGACAAAGCAAAACTGGGTTGGATCCACAGTCTGCAAGTTCCCTATGTCTTTATTTATGAGTTCCATTATGATCCTCTCCATGGCTTTGCAGATAAGGCTTGACAAGCTAATGGGATGGTAATTTCCAGGGTCGGTGGAGGCACCGCCCTTGTGAAGTGGGACCACAGTCGCCGTGCGCCACTCCTTGGGTACGTATCCTGTGGTGAGGCTAAGATTAGACAGCTGTCCTAACTGCGGGTTTAATTCCTCATTGCGTTCGTGGAGCACACAGCCGGGGACACCATCCGGTCCCATGGATGCTGTGTTTTTTGTCCTGGAGAGAGCAGTTCTCACCTGGGCGTTGGAGATGTTTGGGGGGCTACAATCCTCTGGTATGGATATCTCTCCTTTTGGGGGGGGGAGAAGTTTGTACTGAACCTGTCAGCCAGTATGTTGGCAATGTGTGTAGGTTCAGTAATCTTCACATCATTTTGAACTAATTCTGAGCATATCTGGGAGTTTCCTCCTAGGTTTCTAACATAGCTACAGAAGGCCTTATGATTGTCTTTTGAGTCCTTGGCGATTTTTCTCTCAAAATCTGCCTTGGATGATTTTGTGAGAGCTCTTAGGTTTTTACTTATAATGATCAAAGGTGTCTTACCTTTCAAGGAGTTTGATCTATCTCGTAGTAGCTTCCTCCTTTTGTTGTAGAGCTTGTTTATGGCTGGGGTCCACCAGACTGGACGCTTGCCTTTGGTACAAAGAGTCTTAGTTTTGTTTGGGATTGCCTGATCCATGCAGTCCTGTAGGTGCTAGTAGAAGGCATTTGTAAGTGATTCAGCGGTTTGAGTAATGTTTACCACTGGCTCAGGGGCCTTAAAGGAGACCACACTAGTTTTTAGAGGTGTGACATTGGCTTTCGGGAGGTTTTTCACTGTGTTCTTTTTTATTTCAGGTGGGGGCGGGATGAGGACCTCCAGCGAGATTAGTTTATGATCTGATCTCACCAGTGAGGGGTATACTTCCGGTGTTGAACATTGTGATCCCATGTTCATGATGATGAGATCAGGTATGTTTTCTCCTCTTGTGGGGAAGGCGACTAGTTGTTCCATGGCATTTGAGTTTATGAACTCCAGGAACCTTTGGGCTAGAGTGTTTGGGCTTGAGTAGTGTTCCCAATCTATATTAGGGTAGTTGAAGTCACCTAGTATGATGGTGTTTGGAGATACATTTATCCCCTCCAATGTTTTCAGGAAGGCCATGTGAGGTTCCTGAGTTTGAGAGGGTGGCCTGTAACATGCTACAAATTGCAGAGCAGTCTTGCCTATGGTTAATTGCACCTGGATGGTCTCCGATGCATCGTGCGTTGCCACCAACCTTGAGGTGTGGGTGTCCTTTATGAATATGGACACCCCCCCTCCTTTCTTGGTGTTGTCCGGATTTTGTGGCCGGAACGCATGATATGAGGTGAAACCTGATAGTGCTGGGGTGCTCTCAGGAGACTTGAACCAGGTTTCTGTCACAGCACAGACATCGATGTTCTCCATACTGAGAAGGGCCTCGAGTGTGTGCAACTTGAGATTGAGACTTCTGGCATTGAGCAGCATAACCCTTAGTTTATTTCCTTTTTTGTGTTCTAGGGTGGTAGGTTTAGAATTTGAGCCTTGCCTAAAAAAGGCACTATGGGGGTGGCAAGAGCCTTTGCCAATATCCGGATGCCTAGGGGTGACAGGTGCAAGCTGTCCCTTGCGAAGCAGCGTGGCTTGTCCGGCATGTCATCCCAGGCAGACAGACATTGGATCCCCTTTGAATGACACCAGAATTTAAGCCATTTATTAAAGCTGATCATCTTATCACTGTATTGTGGCATCATTCTAGGTGAAGGTAGGATACTGCTCAAGGTCAGGGTCATACCTGCCTGGGCTACATAATCAGAGAGCTCCTCAATGTCTCTTTTCATGTAGTCCAAGGAGGTACATCTCAGGTCGTTGACACCAGCGTGGGCAATGACTGAGTCGTACGTGTACCTGCTGTTGAGAGACCTGAGTGCTTGCGTTATGTGGTGGATTCTAGCGCCCGACAGGCAGCTTACTGTGACCTTCTCCTTACTCAGTGTGGTGAGCGGGACGTCAGTGTGTCTGACTATGGAGTCACCTATGACAATTATGTTCGGTGTTGTATTTGGCCTTAAGGGCAATGACTGCTTTGTACACTGATTTTGTTGTTTATGTGTTGTTTGTGTGGTGTATTGAGTTTACAGTTGCTTGGGTGTTTGCTTTGGAGGCCTCTGCTGTTTAGGTAAATATTTACTCAGAGCCTCCGAGTATGTCTTAGTGTGTTTATGTGTTTGATTCAGTGGTGTGGTTGAGTTATGTGAGACTGGTATTGTGGTGTGTGTAGTTGCCTTCTCCTCCTGCCTGGTCATGCCAGTCCTGAGTTGAGAGAGCTCAGCCTCCAGTCTGGCTAAATAGCTGCATCTCTCACAAGTGTTAGTGTTACGTGGGAGGAAGGAAAGGGTTGTCCGTGTACATGAGGCAATTGTAACATTGTCTCAGAATTCCCAGATTCACCAACTGGCCAGGGGAGGACGCCAGCATCTGACCCTTCGACATGCTAGAAAGAATTATGAGTTGGTATGAGACAGAAAAGTAGTGGGCTTAGCAGGGAAGTGGGCACTCCTGGGGTGTTTTGCTAGTGAGAGATTTGTATAATATAGGGGTGCTTGACCTGCAAAGAGAATGCTTATAAGACAAGAATGGTGAATTTCCTGTTTGCACTTAATTTTAAATCGTTTCCTGTTTGCACTTAATTTTAAATCGTTTTTTTCTTAAAACTTGCATATTTTCTGTCCTTGACCTAGCACTCTTGTGTGGGGTCATTTACTGCACTGTTATAACTTGATATTACTTGTGAACCTCTGCTATCTCTGTAAAAAACAAAAACAAAAAAAAAAAAATCTTGCTTTTTTCCCACTTTTCTGAGAGTTAAAAAAGTTCAGTCACAGGCTTGCTGTTCCTGAACTGTTTGAAAGTTTCTGTGAGGCCATTTTTGCTTGGGCTGAAGGAGGGTCTCTGTGTTCATCAGTGGCAGTGACTAACATTGAGCAGCTTCCCTGCCCCGTAGAGGTGGTTACTGACTTGAAACTGTAGTTTTATTGGCCACTAGGGGTCATTTCCATAACTCCTTCATCTTCCTCTCTTAAAACCTAGTTGCCTCGTGGTTTGAGCGTCTTTTCAGGCTTGTTGGCTGTTGGTGAAGCACCTCCAAGAGGAAAAACGCTGAGAGAAGAAGGGAGCCACTTTTGAGATTTTAAGTATTTTTCTCTGTTTATTTGCTAAGTTTTTCTGCATAGCTGCCTAGCTTGAGCATTTTCTGGCTTGTTAAACTTGATTTCTGTATTAGTAGCTGTATTTAGAGCACAACCAAAAGCTGTTTGCTGAATTTCCTGTTTGCACTAAATTTTAAATCGTTTTTTTCTTAAAACTTGCATATTTTCTGTCCTTGACCTAGCACTCTTGTGTGGGGTCATTTACTGCACCGTTATAACTTGATATTACTTGTGAACCTCTGCTATCTCTGGAAAAAAAAAACAAAAAAAAATCTTGCTTTTTCCCACTTTTCTGAGAGTTAAAAAAAGTTCAGTTACAGGCTTGCTGTTCCTGAACTGTTTGAAAGTTTCTGTGAGGCCATTTTTGCTTGGGCTGAAGGAGGGTCTCTGTGTTCATCAGTGGCAGTGACTAACATTGAGCAGCTTCCCTGCCCCGTAGAGGTGGTTACTGACTTGAAACTGTAGTTTTATTGGCCACTAGGGGTCATTTCCATAACTCCTTCATTTGTCCTCAGAGGAGTGGTTTAAGGCAGTAACTTGTAGTTTATTGGCCATTTTGGGTCATTTCCTGTCTTTTCCAGCCCCTGCTATAAAGCACGCTTTTAGCGCAGCATTAGCAATTTAGCCCGATTAGCTGAGTTGCTACCGTTGCACACTAGGGCAGCTGGTTAAGCAGGTTTAAACTATTCGGCTACCTAAAGTCCACTCTTCAAATTTTCCTTTAAAACTACCTTCCTCGAACTATACTACTGATCTAATCAGCGTATCCTATAATTAAAAGATCATCTCTACTTGACTCCAAGTAGACTATTCTCTATCTGTTAAACGTAGCACTTGCTCCTACAGTACTTATTACCTTGATACGGCACTCTTGTCATAGATAGTACCCCAAAAGGCAACCCCATTTCTCGGTCACCCGTCCCCGAATCTTTTTAAAGTTTTTTGTCTATTCCTTCTAGCATGTCGAGGATCAGTTGCTAGTGTCCTCTCCTGCTCAGCTGGTGAACCTGGGAATATTGAGGCAATGTTACAATTGCCTCATGTACACAGACAACCCTCTCCTCCTCCCACAAAACAAAAATACATGAGAGATGCAACTATACGGCCAAACTGGAGGCTGAGCTCTCAACATAGGACTGGCAAGACCAGTCAGGAGGAGAAGGTTACCACACACACTATAGACCCAGTCTCACATAGTACCATTACAACCTCAAATCATACACATAAACACACAAAGACATACTCGAGGCTCTGATCAAAAATCTACCAAAACAGCAGAGGCCACCAAAGCAGACACCCAAACAACCACCACCTCAGAACACAACACCTGCAACACATAGACCTCACAGTCAGAGTGTCAAACAGTCACAGCCCTTAAGGCCAAACACAATGCCAGACACACTAGTCATTGGTGACTCCATAGTCAGACACACTGACGTCCCGGCTCACCAAACTGAGTAAGGAGAAGGTCACAGTAAGCTGCCTGTCGGGCTAGAATCCGCCACATAACGCAAGCACTCAGGTCTCTCAACAGCAGGTACAAATATGACTCAGTCATTGTCCACGCTGGTGTAAACGACCTGAGACGTACCTCCTTGGACTACATGAAAAGAGACATTGAGGAGCTCTCTGATTATGTAGCCCAGGCAGGTATGACCCTGACCTTGAGCAGTATCCTACCTTCACCAAGAATGATGCCACAATACAGAGATAAGATGATCAGCTTTAACAATTGGCTTAAACACTGGTGTCATTCAAAGGGGATCCAGTGTCTGTCTGCCTGGGATGACATGCGGACAAGCCACGCTGCTTTGCAAGGGACGGCTTGCACCTGTCACCCTGGGATTCGGATATTGGCAAAGGCTCTTGCCACCCCATAGTGCCTTTTTAGGCAAGGCTCAAATTCTAAACCTACCACCCTAGAACACAAAAAGGAAAAACTAAGGGTAATGCTGCTCAATGCCAGAAGTCTAAATCTCAAAATGCACACTCGAGGCCCTTCTCAGTATGGAGAACATTGATGTCTGTGCTGTGACAGAAACCTGGTTCAAGGCTCCTGAGAGCACCCCAGCTATCAGGTTTTACCTCATATCATGCGTTCGCCCCAAAATCCGGACAATACCAAGAAAGGAGGGTATCCATATTCATCAAGGACACCCACACCTCAAGACTGGTGGCAACGCACGATGCATCGGAGACCATCCAGGTTCAATTAACCATAGGCAAGACTGCTCTGCAAATTGTAGCATGTTACAGGCCACCCTCACAAACTCAGGAACCTCACATGGCCTTCCTGAAAACACTAGAGGATAAATGTATCACCAAACACCATCATACTAGGTGACTTCAATTACCCTAATATAGACTGGGAACACTACTCAAGCCCAAACACCCTAGCCCAAAAGTTCCTGGAATTTATAAACTCAAATGCCATGGAACAACTAGTCACCATCCCCACAAGAGGAGATAACATACTTGATCTCATCATCACGAACATGGGAGCACAATGTTCAACACCGAGGTGTACCCTCACTGGTGAGATCAGACCACAAACTAATCTCGCTGGAGGTCCTCATCCCACCCCACCTGAAATAAAAAGACCACAGTAAAGAACTTCTCAAAGCCGACTTCACACTTCTAAAGACTAGTGTGGTCTCCTTTAAGGCCCCGAGCGGCGGAAAACAGTACTCAAGCCGCTGAATCACTTACAAATGCCTTCTACCAGCACCTGCAGGACTGCATGGATAAGGCAATCCCAAGCAAAACAAAGACTCTTTGTACCAAAGGCAAGCGTCCAGTCTGGTGGACCCCAGCCATAAACAAACTCTATAACAAAAGGAGGAAGCTACTACAAGATAGAGCAAAATCCTTAAAAGGTAAGACACCCTTGATCACTATAAGTAAAAAACTAAGAGCTCTCATAAAATCATCCAAAGCAAATTTCGAGAGAAAAATAGCTAAAGACTTAAAAGACAATCATAAGGCCTTCTTTAGCTATGTTAGAAACCTGGGAGGAAACTCCCAGATATGGTCAGAGCTAGTTCAAAATGATGTGAAGATTACTGATCCTACAGACGTTGCCAACATACTGGCTGACAGGTTCAGTGCAAACTTCTCCCTCCCCAAAAGGAGAGATATCTATACCAAACGATTGCAGCCCCCCAAACATCTCCAGTGCCCAAGTGAGAACTGCTCTCTCCAAAGCAAAAAACACAGCATCCATGGGACCTGATGGTGTCCCCGGCTGTGTGCTCCATGAACTCAATGAGGAATTAAACCCACAGCTAGGACAGCTGTTTAATCAAAGTCTTACCTCTGGATACGTACCCAGGGAGTGGCGCACTGCAACTGTGATACCACTTCACAAAGGTGGTGCCTCCACCGACCCTGGAAATTACCGGCCCATTGGCTTGACAAGCCTTATCTGCAAAGCCATGGAGAGGATCATAATGGACCTCATAAATAAAGACATAGGGAATTTGCAGACTTTGGATCCAACCCAGTTTGGCTTTGTCAAAGGCAGATCATGCCTTTTAAACTTGGTTGACTTTTTCGAAACAGTCACCAAAGCCATTGATGAGGGAAAGGCAGTCCATACAGCCTACCTCGATCTGGCTAAGGCCTTTGATACAATACCCCACTCGGGTATCATTGAAAAACTCATCAGCTTAAATGTCAACCCATACATCACAAGATGGGTTGCAAACTGGCTGAGTGACAGAACCCACAGGGTCAGAGTTGCTGGCGCCATGTCAGACTCAAAGCCTGTCACAAGTGGTGTCCCACTGGGCTCAGTCCTGGGCCCACTCTTGTTTGGCATCTACTTTTGCGAAGTCCAAGCAAACACAGCACGGTTATGGCTGACAAAGTTTGCAGATGACTGCAAACTGGGCCATAGTAGAAAACACATCTGACACAGATATCCTTCAGAAGGGTCTCACAGAAGCGGATAACTGGTGCCAGAGCCACGGCCTAAAGTTAAATGCCAAAAATGCATAGTCATACCCTTCGGAAAAACAAGGTTACCCTAGCTACCAAATAGGTGGCAATCCACTGAGCACAGAAGAAGTTATCAGGGACCTGGGGACCCAGGTTGATAGTAGTCTGTCATTCGACACCCATGTAGCTAAAGTAGTTAGGAAGACCTTCTACATTGCCCACCTTATCATGAAGGGATTCTCATCTAGATCAAGGGAGGTCATAGTCTCCTTTACTCATCACTCATCAGACCAATGATTGAGTACAATGCCCCATTCGGAATGTATCTGACCCGACACTTGCAGCAGCTGGAGAGGCCACAAAAGTTCCTCACCAAAAGGATAAAGGGTCTCAAAAATCTGTCCTATGCTGCCCGACTGAAAGAACTCCAGCTCTATTCAGTCGCCACCGCTGCTCAGAGGTGACCTTTGCCTAACATACAAGGCCATGTCAAACCCAGATTTGATGAATATGCTTCACCTCAAAAATCTAGATCCATCAGAGCCACAAGGGCGGAGACTTAAACCTTGACACGGCTATTAATAGGACATGCTGGAGGGATAGATTCATCACCCAAAGACTCCCTATGCTGTGGAACAAAATCCCGGTACATGTGAGGCAGAGCACCTCGCTGGCCTTGTTCAAGAGAAATCTTGACCAATGGATGGGAGATCGCAGATATACCCCAGGGATTACCTCAGTGTCACTGCTCGACAGAGGCACAGCAAAATAATGGGTATAGTTCCCCATACTAAAGGGGTGGCGTAAGCCACAAAACGATGGGCTAGGCTTGTAAATGCCCTCGGGCAGATAGCCTAGTATGAACCTATGAACCTATGAACCTATGAACAAGGGATATGCTTATAAGACAAGTGCTGAGCTTTTTGAGAAGAAAAAGCTATTTGGAACAAGTGCTGCACTTTTTAGTGAAGGTGTAGACTGTTTAGGTTCCTAACAGAGCAGTTCTAAGGGAAACCTTGATGAACAGACTTTCTGGAGCCAGAAAGAGTTTAACCTTGTTTAACCAGCGCTGCCCGATGCTGCTCTAGTGGCAACTCCGCGCTAAAGCACGTTAAAGCGTGCTTGATAGCAGGGGCTGGAAAGAAGCAGGAATAGACCCAAAACAGACAATAAAACTACAGTTTCAAGTCAGTAATCACCTCTACGGGGGGGCAGGGAAGCTACTCAATGTTATTCACTGCCACTGATCAACACAGAGACCCTCCTTCAGCCCAAGCAAACATGGCCTCACAGAAACTTTCAAACAGTTCAGGAACAGCAAGCCTGTAACTGAACTTTTTTAACTCTCAGAAAAGTGGGAAAACAGCAAGTTGCTTTTTGAGAAGCAGGTGGCTTAACCCCCGTAACAGGAATGTAGTTTAGGTACAGATATGCAGCTAACACACATTAGTCCACTCTTTCAGTTGTTTACCACTGTATTACATTGATATGATATACATATCTTCTATATATATTGTTAGATCTTTGATTGATGAGTATTAGGCATCATACAATATCATATAATACATGTTTTAATAGGATGATTTTGGAGATGTTAATATACGTGTGTGTAGTTAACATTGCGTCTGTGCTTTATATGCTGTGGTTAAATGTTCATTGTTTGCTGAGAAATTAACCAATGAAAGTGTAGGGGGGGATATTTAAAGCCTGGATGCTTTTATGTTATGTGTAAGTCTGACGGAGCCTACGGGTGAAAGCGCTTACATGTCTATGAAGGAACCTTTGTATACCATTTGTGACCTGTCCTGGACAATGTCTACGTTGACTGTTTCACCTACCTATGTGTGTTTTGGATTGTGTGCCATAAGGTGACAGCGGTTCTTTGATGTTGATTAGGTGTATTCCATGGTCAATTGACATTAATCCTATTAATTCACTGAAGGATGTTCTTTATAAGTGGGAACGCCATAGTTTAACCATCCTATGACCTTCCTAGCTGAAGTTGTTATTGTGCCATTGGTATGTGTTCCACAGGTCACCCATTTGTTCCGCGGTATGGAAGCGAGTGATCCCCATTCTGGTGCTGGCAGAGTGAGTGCTGTGTACGCCGGTATTCGCACGGCGGTCTGACTTTGTATGGGGAGTGTCTACTGTAGTCCCTATCTGTATTATCTGTGTTATGCCTTACTGCAGCTGTGTAATTCCACCAGGTTTGCAGTTATGGGTGCCATCTTTGTCATACGCTTGTCCATCCATGGGAATTGCCTACTGGACACTGGTATAGGGCAGTACACATTTCACACCTGCATTTAGCATTATCCGGTGGATGCTTTGCATTATTAGTGGGGAGTACGGCATGTGCTATACCCACATCCCTCCCACGGGGAGGGACAACGGATTATCTGCCAAACAACACCGTGCCCCATTTCTGCATACCCACGATCCCATGGCTGCAACCCTCGACGGTACCCATTACACATCCTTCATGTGTGCAGGACTGGGATGTGGACGCACTTCTATGGGCTCGACCATCTGGGGATCTCTGCTCATATGTCCTGCATTTCATGGGCACTTGTCATCAACCTTAAACACGCTGGTGGTGCATATGTCTAGCTGTGATGTAGTCACAGCTGTTACTCCTTCAGGGTCGCTCGCTCGCATCTCGTAGATATTGCATAGGGTTGAATTTTTGGGGTCCTACAATGGACACCAATGTGCATATGTAAAGTGTAGAACTTGTTGGACTGTGTCCATCTGGCCAGTGGTTTTGACTGCTGCTGTATGTTCCCCAATCGCGGATGTCTGTTTGACTACACATATTATGTAGTGCTACGACATCCAGGTTTTCAAACATGAAACCAAATGGTGTACATCCAAAGATGCAGGTTATCAACTGCTTTAAATAATCCTCAGAGGTCACTATAGGAAATATCCACCACTGTATTGTCAAAATAACACCACCAGAACATGTAGATCCTATTAATTCATTGCAGGATGTTCTTTATAAGTGGGAACGCCATTGTTTAACCATCCTATGACCTTCCTAGTTGACGTTGTTGGTGTGCCATTAGTATGTGTTCCGCGGGTCACCCATTTGTTCCGCAGTATGTAAGCGAGTGATCCCCATTTTCTTGCTGGCAGATTGAGTGCTGTGTACGCCGGTATTCGCGGTCTGACTTTGTATGGGGAGTGTCTACTGTAGTCCCTATCTGTATTTCCTGTGTTGTGCCTTATTGCAGCTGTGTAATTCCACCAGGTTTGCAGTTATGGGTGCCATCTTGGTCGTACGTTTGTCCATCCATGGGAATTGCCTACTGGACACTGGTATAGGGCTGTACACATTTCACAGCTGCATTTAGCATTCTCCGGTGGATGATTTGCATTATTAGTGGGGAGTAACGCATGTGCTATACCCACATCCCTCCCACGGGGCGGGACAACGGATTATCTGCCAATCAACACCGAGCCCCATTTCTGCATACCCACGATCCCATGGCTGCAACCCTCGACGGTACCCATTACACATCCTTCATGTGTGCGGGAATGGGATGTGGACGCACTTCTATGGACTTGACAATCTGGGGATTTCTGTTCATATGTCCTGCATTTCATGGACACTTGTTATCAACCTTGAACACGCTGGTGGTGCATATGTCTAGCTGTGCCGTCGTCATGGCTGTCAGTTCTTCTGGGTCTCTTGATCGCAGCCGGTTGACATTGTGTACGGATACATTTTTGGGGTCCTACAATGGACACCAATGTGCATATGTAAAGTGTAGAACATGTTGGACTGTGTCCATCTGGCCGGTGGTTTTGACTGCTGCTGTATGTTCCCCAATCGCGGATGTCTGTTTGACTACCCATATTATGTAGTGCTACGAAAACCAGGTTTTTCTACAATTAACCCAAATGGTGTTAATCTAATGCTGCAGGTTAGCAACTGCTTTAACTAAACCTCAGAAGTCCCAATAGGAAATATCTGCCACTGTATTGTCAATATAACACAACCGAAACAAGTAGAACCTGTTAATTCATTGAAGGATGTTCTTTATAAGTGGGAACGCCATAGTTTAACCATCCTATGACCTTCCTAGTTGACGTTGTTGGTGTGCCATTAGTATGTGTTCCACAGGTCGCCCATTTGTTCCACAGCATGGCAGCGAGTAATCCCCATTTTGTTGATGGCAGATTGAGTGCTGTGTACGCCGGTATTCGCACGGCAGTCTGACTTTGTATGGGGAGTGTCTACTGTAGTTCCCATCTGTATTTCCTGTGTTATGCCTTACTGCAGCTGTGTAATTCCACCGGATTTGCAGTTATGGGTGCCATCTTGGTCGTACGTTTGTCCGTCCATGGGAATTGCCTACTGGACACTGGTATAGGGCTGTACACATTTCACAGCTGCATTTAGCATTCTCCGGTGGATGATTTGCATTATTAGTGGGGGGTAAGGCATGTGCTATACCCACATCCCTCCCACGGGGCGGGACAATGGATTATCTGCCAAACAACACCGAGCCCCATTTCTGCATACCCAGGATCCCATGGCTGCAACCCTCGACGGTACCCATTACACATCCTTCATGTGTGTGGGACTGGGATGTGGACGCACTTCTATGGACTCGACAATCTGGGGATTTCTGTTCATATGTCCTGCATTTCCTGGACACTTGTCATCAACCTGAAACACGCTGGTGGTGCATATGTCTAGCTGTGCCGTAGTCATGGCTATTCACTCCTTTTAGGTCTCTCGATCGCAGCTGGTAGATGTGGCGTACGGATCAATTTTTGGGGTCCTACAATGGACACCGATGTGCATATGTAAAGTGTAGAACTTGTTGGTCTGTGTCCATCTGGCCAGTGGGTTTAACTGCTGCTGTATGTTCCCCAATCGTGGATGACTGTTTGACTACACATATTATGTAGTGCTATGAAAACCAGTTTATTCTGAAATTAACCCAAATGGTGTAAATCCGATGATGCAGGTTAGCAACTGGTTTAAATAAACCTCAGAAGTCCCAATGTGAAATATCCGCCACTGTATTGTCAAAACTAACAACACCAAAACATGTAGATCCTACTAATTCATTGAAGGATGTTCTTTATAAGTGGGAACGCCATAGTTTAACCATCCTATGACCTTCCTAGTTGACGTTGTTGGTGTGCCATTAATATGTGTTCCACAGGTCGCCCATATGTTCCGCGGTATGGAGGCGAGTGATCCCCATATTCTTGCTAGCAGATTGGGTGCTGTGTACGCCGGTATTTCCACGGTGGTCTGACTTTGTATGGGGAGTGTCTACTGTAGTCCCTATGTGTATTTCCTGTGTTATGCCTTACTGCAGCTGTGTAATTCCACCAGGTTTGCAGTTATGGGTGCCATCTTGGTCGTACGCTTGTCCATCCATGGGAATTGCCTATTGGACACTGGTATAGGGCAGTACACATTTCACACCTGCATTTAGCATTATCCGGTGGATGCTTTGCATTATTAGTGGGGAGTAAGGCATGTGCTACACCCACATCCCTCCCACGGGGTGGGACAACGGATTATCTGCCAAACAACACCGAGCCCTATTTCTGCATACCCAGGATCCCATGGCTGCAACACTCGACGGTACCCATTACACATCCTTCATGTGTGAGGGACTGGGATGTGGACGCACTTCTATGGACTCGGAACTCTGGGGATTTCTGTCCATATGTCCTGCATTTCATGGACACTTGTCATCAACCTTAAACATGCTGGTGGTGCATATGTCTAGCTGTGCCGTAGTCATGGCTGTCGCTTCTTCTGGTTGAACGATAACAGCTGTATGATGTTCCATAAGTATCAGTTTTTGGGTCCTACAATGGACACCAATGTGCATATGTAAAGTGTAGAACTTGTTGGACTGTGTCCATCTGGCGGGTGGTTTTCACTGACCTTCCTAGTTGACGTTGTTGGTGTGCCATTAGTATGTGTTCCACAGGTCGCCCATTTGTTCCGCAGCATGGCAGCGAGTAATCCCCATTTTGGTGCTGGCAGATTGAGTGCTGCGTATGCCGGTATTCGCACGGCGGTCTGACTTTGTATGGGGAGTGTCTACTGTAGTTCCCATCTGTATTTCCTGTGTTATGCCTTACTGCAGCTGTGTAATTCCACCGGGTTTGCAGGTATGTGTGCCATCTTGGTCGTACGGTTGTCCATCCATGGGAATTGTCTACTGGACATTGGTATAGGGCTGTACACGTTTCACACCTGCATTTAGCATTATCCGGTGGATGCTTTGCATTATTAGTGGGGAGTAAGGCATGTGCTATACCCACATCCCTCCCACGGGGCGGGACAACGGATTATCTGCCAAACAACACCGAGCCCCATTTCTGCATACCCACGGTCCCGTGGCTGCAACCCTCGACGGTACCCATTACACATCCTTCATGTGTGCGGGACTGGGATGTGGACGCACGTCTATGGACTCGACAATCTGTGGATTTCTGTTCATATGTCCTGCATTTCATGGACACTTGTCATCAACCTTAAACACGCTGGTGATGCATATGTCTAGCTGTGCCGCAGTCACGGCTGTCACTTCTTCTGGGTGGAATGGTAGCAGCTGGATGATATAGCGTACGGATCAATTTTGGGGTTCTACAATGGACACCAATGTGCATATGTAAAGTGTAGAACTTGTTGTACTGTGTCCATCTGGACAGTGGTTTTGACTGCAGCTGTATGTTCCCCAATCGCGGTTGTCTGTTTGACTACCCATATTATGTAGTGCTATGGAAACCAGGTGTTTCATAACTGAATACAAATGGTGTACATCCAAAGATGCAGGTTAGCGACTGCTTTCAATAATCCTCAGAAGGCCCAACAGGAAATATCCGCCACTATATTGTCAAAATAACACCACCAAAACATGTAGATCCTATTTATTCATTGACAGATGTTCTTTATCAGTGGGAACACCATACTTTAACCATCCTATGACCTTCCTAGTTGACGTTGTTGGTGTGCCATTAATATGTGTTCCACAGGTCGCCCATATGTTCCGCGATATGGACGCGAGTGATCCCCATTTTCTTGCTGGCAGATTGGGTGCTGTGTACGCCGGTATTCGCACGGCGTTCTGACTTTGTATGGGGAGTGTCTACTGTAGTCCCTATCTGTATTTCCTGTGTTATGCCTTACTGCAGCTGTGTAATTCCACCGGGTTTGCAGGTATGGGTGCCATCTTGGTCGTACGGTTGTCCATCCATGGGAATTGTCTACTGGACATTGGTATAGGGCTGTACACGTTTCACACCTGCATTTAGCATTATCCGGTGGATGCTTTGCATTATTAGTGGGGAGTAAGGCATGTGCTATACCCACATCCCTCCCACGCGGCGGGACAACGGATTATCTGCCAAACAACACCGAGCCCCATTTCTGCATACCCACGGTCCCGTGGCTGCAACCCTCGACGGTACCCATTACACATCCTTCATGTGTGCGGGACTGGGATGTGGACGCACGTCTATGGACTCGACAATCTGTGGATTTCTGTTCATATGTCCTGCATTTCATGGACACTTGTCATCAACCTTAAACACGCTGGTGATGCATATGTCTAGCTGTGCCGCAGTCACGGCTGTCACTTCTTCTGGGTGGAATGGTAGCAGCTGGATGATATAGCGTACGGATCAATTTTTGGGGTTCTACAATGGACACCAATGTGCATATGTAAAGTGTAGAACTTGTTGTACTGTGTCCATCTGGACAGTGGTTTTGACTGCAGCTGTATGTTCCCCAATCGCGGTTGTCTGTTTGACTACCCATATTATGTAGTGCTATGGAAACCAGGTGTTTCATAACTGAATACAAATGGTGTACATCCAAAGATGCAGGTTAGCGACTGCTTTCAATAATCCTCAGAAGGCCCAACAGGAAATATCCACCACTATATTGTCAAAATAACACCACCAAAACATGTAGATCCTATTTATTCATTGACAGATGTTCTTTATCAGTGGGAACGCCATACTTTAACCATCCTATGACCTTCCTAGTTGACGTTGTTGGTGTGCCATTAATATGTGTTCCACAGGTCGCCCATATGTTCCGCGATATGGACGCGAGTGATCCCCATTTTCTTGCTGGCAGATTGGGTGCTGTGTACGCCGGTATTCGCACGGCGTTCTGACTTTGTATGGGGAGTGTCTACTGTAGTCCCTATCTGTATTTCCTGTGTTATGCCTTACTGCAGCTGTGTAATTCCACCAGGTTTGCAGTTATGGGTGCCATCTTGGTCGTACGCTTGTCCATCCATGGGGATTGCCTACTGGACACTGGTATGGGCTGTACACATTTCACACCTGCATTTAGCATTATCCGGTGGATGCTTTGCATTATTAGTGGGGAGTAAGTCATGTGCTACACCCACATCCCTCCCACGGGGTGGGACAACGGATTATCTGCCAAACAACACCGAGCCCCATTTCTGCATACCCAGGATCCCATGGCTGCGACCCTCGACGGTACCCATTACACATCCTTCATGTGTGCGGGACTGGGATGTGGACGCACTTCTATGGACTCGTCGATCTGGGGATTTCTGTTCATATGTCCTGCATTTCATGGACTCTTGTTATAAACCTTAAACACGCTGGTGGTGCATATGTCTAGCTGTGCCGTACTCACGGCTGTCGCGTCTTCTGGTGGAACAGTAACGGCTGGATGGAATTCTGTACGGATCAATTTTTGGGTCCTACAATGGACACCAATGTGCATATGTAAAGTTAGGTGTTGCTGGACTGTGTCCATCTGGCCAGTGGTTTTGACTGCTGCTGTATGTTCCCCAATCGCGGATGTCTGTTTGACTGCCCATATTACGTGGTGCTACGTAAACCAGGTTTTTCAGAACTGAGAACAAATGGTGTACATCCAAAGATGCAGGTTAGCAACTGCTTTAAATAAACCTCAGAAGTCCCAGTAGGAAATATCCGTCACTGTATTGTCAACATAACACCACCAAAACATGTGGATCCTATTTATTAATTGAAGCATGTTTTCTTTATAAGTGGGAACGCCATAGTTTAACTATCCTAGTTGACGTTGTTGGTGTGCCATTAGTATGTGTTCCACAGGTCACCCATTTTTTCCGCGGTATGGAAGCGAGTAATCCCCATTTTGTTGATGGCAGATTGACTGCTGTGTACGCCGGTATTCGCACGGCGGTCCGACTTTGTATGGGGAGTGTCTACTGTAGTCCCTATCTGTATTTCCTGTGTTATGCCTTACTGCAGCTGTGTAATTCCACCGGGTTTGCAGTTATGGGTGCCATCTTGGTCGTACGCTTGTCCATCCATGGGAATTGCCTACTGGACACTGGTATAGGGCTGTACACATTTCACACCTGCATTTAGCATTATCCGGTGGATGCTTTGCATTATTAGTGGGGAGTGAGGCATGTGCTACACCCACATCCCTCCCACGGGGCGGGACAATGGATTATCTGCCAAACAACACCGAGCCCCATTTCTGCATACCCACGGTCCCATGGCTGCAACCCTCAACAGTACCCATTACACATCCTTCATGTGTGCGGGACTGGGATGTAGACGCACTTCTATGGACTTGACAATCTGGGGATTTCTGTTCATATGTCCTGCATTTCATGGACACTTGTCATCAACATTAAACATGCTGGTGGTGCATATGTCTAGCTGTGCCATAGTCACGACTGTTGCTTCTTCTGGTTGAATGATAACGGCTGGATGGTATTCCGTACGGGAAAATTTTTGGGCCTACAATGGACACCAATGTGCATATGTAAAGTGTAGAACTTGTCGGACTGTGTCCATGTGGCCAGTGGTTTTGACTGCTGCTGTATGTTCCCCAATCGCGGATGTCTGTTTGACTACCCATATTATGTAGTGCTACGAAAACCAGGTTTTTCAAAACTGAAACCAAATGGTGTATATCCAAAGATGCAGGTTAACAACTACTTTAAATAATCCCCAGAAGTCCCAGTAGGGAAGTATCGCCACTTTATTATCAGAATGACACCACCATAACAGGTAGATCACGAGCACTTTCGCCCGGTCTTACCGGGCATTTTCAAGTGTAATTAGCAGAAACATATAACTAAATAAATAATAATACATATTTTAATAATAAAGTTAATCTATGTTATTTGGACAATAGCTTCTGCTATTGACATACGATGCTGTGGGTGGTGCCGGTTACCATACATATGGCTTTCTCAAAAGCCGACTTCACATTTCTAAACACTAGTGTGGTCTCCTTTAAGGCCCCTGAGCCAGTGGTGAACATTACTCAAGCCACTGAATCACTTACATATGCCTTCTACCAGCACCTACAGGACTGCATGGATCAGGCATTCCCTTACCCAACTGTGGGTGTTTGTACCAATGCCTAGCATCCAGTGTGGTGTACCCCAGCCATACACAAGCTCTACAATGAGAGGAGGTAGCTACTACAAGACAGAGCAGACTCCTTGTGAGGTATGACACCCTTGCTCATTATATGTGAAGAACTACTAGCTCTCATGACATCATCCGGGGCAGGTTCCACAGATATATCACCAAGGACTCGACAGACAATCATACGGCCTTCTTTAGCTATGTTGGACACCTGGGAGGTAACCCCCAGATATGCTCTGACTGGGTTCACAATGATGTGAAGTTTACTGAACATACACACATTGCCAACATACTGGCTGACAGGTTCGGTGAAGACATCTCCACCCCTCCCCCCCACATGGAGAGATGTCTGTACCAGCAGATTGTGGCCCCCGAATGTTCTGTAACGCACAGGTGGGACATGCTCTCTCCAAGGTAGTGAACACAGCATCCATGGGACCAGATGGTGTCCCAGCTGTGTACTCCGTGATCTCATTGAGGAATTAGACCCACAGTTAGGACAGCTGTTTAATCTTAGCCTCACCTCAGGTTACGTACCCAAGTTGTGGCGCACGGCGACTGTAGTCCCACTTCACAGGGGCAGTGCCTCCACTGACCCTGGTTATTACCATCCCATTAGCTTGAGATGCCTTATCTGCAAAGACATGGGGATGGATCATACTGGAGCCCATAGATGACGACATAGGGGACATGCATACTTTGCATCCAACCCAGTTTGGCTTGGTCAGGGACAGATCATGCGTTTAAAACTTGGTTGACATTTTAGGAACAGTCACCGAGGCCATTGATGAGGGTCAGGCAGTCCATACAGCCTACCTCGACCTGGCAAAGGCCTTCAACACAATACCCCCCTCGGGTATCGTTGATAAACCCATCGGCTTGGTTGTGAACCCGTACATCGCAGGATGGGTTGCAAACTGGCTAGGTGACACAACCCACGCGGTCATAGTTGCTGGCACCATGTCAGACTCACTGCCAGTCACAGGCGGTGTCCCACGGGGCTCTGTCCTGGGTCCACTCTTTTTCTGCATCTACATTTCCAAAGTACAAGCAAACACAGGGGGGTTATGGCTGACATTGTTTGTAGATGACTGCGAACTTGGTGCCATAGTGGGATGGACATCTGACACAGATATCCTTCAAAGGGGCCTCACAGATATGGATATCTGCTGTCAGGGACATGGCCTACAGCTAAATGCCGGGTAATGCATAGTCATACCCATCGGGAAGAACAAGGTCACCCCTAGCCGCCATATGGGTGGCAGTCCACTGAGCACAGGGGGAATTACCAGGAATCTGGGGACCCAGGTTGTCAGTCACCATTCGTTCGACACACACGTTGCTAACGTGGTTCGGTAGAACTTCTACATTGCCCACCTGATCGTGCAGGGATTCACATCTAGATCAGGGTAGGTCATCGTCTCCTTGTACTCATTACTCATTAGACCTATGATTGAGTACATTGCCCCATTCGGAAGGTATCTGACCCGACACCTGCAGCAACTGGGAAGGCCCCATAGGTTCATCGTCAGACGGATGCAGGGCGTCAGGGATTTGTGTTATGCTGCCCCACTGTAAGGACTCCTGCTCCATTCAGTCGCATACCACTTGTTCAGTGGTGACCTGTGCCTGACATACGAGGCCATGTCGACCCATATTTGATGACTATGCTTCACCTACTGGATCTACATCCCTCAGAACCACAGGGGCAGGTGACGTGAACCTTGACACGGTCATTAATAGAATGTGTTGGAGGGACAGATACATCACCCAGACACTCACTATGCTGTGGAACAACATCTCAGTACATGTGAGGCAGAGAACCTTGCTGGCCTTGTTCGAGGGGGATCTTGTCCAATGGATGGGGGATTGCAGATATACCCCAGGGATTACATCATTGTCACTGCTTGACAGAGGTACAGCAATATAATAGGCATTTTATCTCCAGACTGGAGGGTTGGCAAAGGAAACATTACTATGGCCTAGGGTTATGGCTGCCCTTGGGTAGATAGCCTACTCTGTACCTATGGACCTATGAACCTATGTTCATAGTTTGTCCCATTCACACTTGTCTATCCCCTATCCTCATTCATATGTGTATATTTCTGTGGCACATGATTGAACTATGTATTACCTGCAGGTATGCTGTCTACAGTGCACATACGTCATGGTTGATTACAGTGTATCTGTGTATCTACCTCTGTGATACTGAGGACTACCACACATCCTTCACAGCATTACATGCATATGTCCATACTATTATTCTTTGGCCTGTGGGGGGTTGTTAGGGCAACGGTTACACGTGTCCCTGTTTGTGCACGCGTCATGGTGGTCTTTGACCAGCCTCTGTTGCTATCTTGGGATGGACGGTAGTGTTGGTGTGTGTTTGGGATGTGTTTTCACTGCCGGTACATCTGTAGGGGGTGGGGTTGGCACATGTTCCTTTTTGCGGGGGCCCCATCCTGGACATTTGTGTCATGCATCAACAGTTGGCACGTGCCATATGTCCTGTGCTATTCCCACAGTCGTGTATGCCTTCCTGCATTACTACTGCGTGTTACTGGCTGTTTGTATCTGGTACACATGGCTATTATGGTGGATAGCTTGGCCTATTCCCATGCTATGACATACCCATCCATCCAGGCATATACA
>NC_056743.1:1831248475-1831250975 GCF_019279795.1 Protopterus annectens | reverse complement strand
TTACCAAAATGGAACAACTGTAACAAATGGCATTAGTGCATGATCCCAAATATATAAGCATTCCTAGAATAGTACAGTAGTCCATATTAATAATATTTTCTATAGAATAATAATGTCATATCTCACCCTCTACTATTTTTTTTATACATTGTTCCAACATAGTAAACCTTAAACAAAATTCCTAACCAGACAGTAGATCATGCTGCAAGATGCTTGCAGATGTTACCCTGCATCTCTGAAACAGTTTTGCTTGCAAATAAGACCTGTTCCTTTGGGATTTTCTTAAAAGCTAGCAATTGTCCAAGGTTCCTGATTAATATAGCTAAGTCATTTTACAGTGCTGATGTTATTTGAGAAAAACACTTCTCAAAAGTACTAAGTGTGAAATCCGGCCTACACAATAGCATAGTCTAATGATTGTCAGGGAATAGCTTTGGTTTCTCAATTGCATTTTATGAGAAAAAGGAAGGAGTATCTGTCATAAACAAATGCACTTAAGGCCTACACAATAGGATGTTGTCATAATTTCTCAGGGAATATCTTTAGTTTTTGAAGTACAGTTTATGTAAAAAAGGAGGACTGTATCTTTCATAAACAAATGTAGGAGTATGTGTGTTCAGCAACAGTGATGCCCTAAAAAGCACTGGTAACCAGTGATATAAGTTCACTACTGTAAAGTGATGTTCTCTATAGTTAGCTAACATAATACACTCAACAATTTTACTTTCAATGGTTAGAATAAGGGCAGTATCATGAGCTGTGTAACAAATGGAAAGCAATATTTGAGTCTTGGCAGGAGTATGTTTATGGTTATAGCACTCCTAGCCTCAAAAACAAGTTAGATATTTTATATAGAACTTTCAGTTATGAAAGAAATGTATTCAGTTGAGCTTCTGAGAGGACGTGAAAAGATAAAATTTGGTCTAAGTTAAGACATAAACAGTTTTGATGTTTAGTAGTAAGCTGCAGTCAGATCAGGTAGTAGCTGTAAATTGTTGAATGTTTTTAGCTTGTGGTGAGTGTCAGATAATATCATAATAGACTTTAGTATGTTTACTTTTAGTTTGTAATTCGTCAAACAGTTCCATACAGCACTGAAATTGGCCTGAAATTCATTGCTCAGGGTAGGCCGACCAGCTTTAGTTACTGCAATGCCATCTCCATAAAAGAGAGAATTAATATGTGGGTGATCCCATGGAAACTCATTACTAAGAAGAGAAAATACCAGTGGGACATTGGTTGCACATTCTGGGAGTCCTCACTTATTATTCTGATTGTGTGGTTATATTGTCCATACCACTCTGAATGTTCTGTCGTTAAGATAATTCTCAAGCCTTTGAATGACAGCAACAACAACAACAGCAACACAATTCTCCTAATGTTTTGTTGCAGCAGAGCCCCAGGATCTATAGTTTTAACTGGCCTTTTAAAGTCAAGGGAGATGGCATCCATAAGCTTTTCTTGTTGAAAGCTGGCAAACATTTGATCAACTGAAGTATAGATCGCAGTTCATGTGCTTAAGTTAGGTCTAAATCCATGTTTTGTGTGCATCAGGATATCCTATTTTATGATATATTTGAAGACCTGTGCATTGCAAATTTTTCTATTATGTTAGCAGGGAGGCAGCTGGGAGAAAGTCATTAATGTTTACTTGAGAAGGACATTTAGGAAGAGGTATGTGAATAAATAAATTAAAACTAAAACTAAGTTATCCTTAACGACAGGTCTCAACTTTTCCTTGTCTGCTGTATCAGTCAATTCCAGACTATCATAACCTTTGTCACTCAGTATGTACAGAATTTTGAAACGGCAACATTGTATCCAGCAGACCTTATTAGCTGTATTCCTTAGAAACACTGATGAGAGGCATTCATGCCTTTCAGTATTGTGGAAAACACAGAAGAATAAACATTTACAGTAATCCTTTATAATAAACCTAGAGAATAGGGAGGGAAGGCATGTTTACTCAGGAGGGAGGCAGAAACAAAAACCTTTTAAATACATCTAATCTTGATCGCAGCATACAAGAAAGTAGGAATACTGCCTATAACTGAAAAGTGCAGCTAGAATTGTTGAAAACTGTGCAACATCAGCTATAAAATAAAAGAAAGTATTAGTTCAAACAGCCACAAACCATTTTGAAAACAATTGTAAGACCTACTTGGACCACAACACCCTAAAAGCATGATTATGGCTATTACAGTTCTTCACTATTAATTGAAATGAAAGCCTGTATCACAGAAAATGAAATAAATTCCCATACACTCCTGACCTTCTAATAATGTTTTGTTTACCCTTTTACTTTATAGAGATCTCTGGAAAACAGTCGGAAACCTTCTTGAAAACTTACAAAATAAAACAGTCCTTGGTTTATAGCTCCTTGCATTAATCATTCCCAAAATTATTGTCAGACCCTTAGAACTTATTTACAACCTACATGGGTAAACTGCTGCACTTCCACCTTCTTTTAGGGATGTCTTTGTATGCACTCTTCCAAAGC
>NC_056743.1:1830675213-1830707739 GCF_019279795.1 Protopterus annectens | reverse complement strand
TGGACTTAGAGAAAGCATATGACAGGGTGCCTAGACAGGAGTTGTGGTACTGTATGAGGAAGTCAGGAGTGGCAGAGAAGTATGTAAGAGTGGTACAGGATATGTACGAGGGTAGTGTGACATTGGTGAGGACTGCTGTGGGTGTGACAGATACATTTAAGGTGAAGGTGGGATTTCATCAAGGATCAGCTCTGAGCCCTTTCTTATTTGCAGTGGTGATGGACAGGTTGACAGATGAGATCAGTCAGGAGGCCCCTTGGACTATAATATTTGCAGATGACATTGTGATGTGTAGAGAGAGTAGGGACCAGGTTGAGGAGACCCTGGAGAGGTGGAGATATGCTTTAGAGAGGAGAGGAATGAAGGTCAGCAAGGCTAAAACAGAATATATGTGTGTAAATGTGAGGGAGGGTAGAGGAATGGTGTGGATGCAGGGAGTAGAGTTGGTAAAGTTGGATGAGTTTAAGTACTTGGGATCAACAGTTCAGAGTAATGGTGAGTGTGGAAGAGAGGTGAAGAACAGAGTACAGGCAGGGTGGAATGGGTGGAGAAGAGTGTCAGGAGTGATTTGTGACAGACGGGTACCAGTAAGAGTGAAAGGGAAGGTCTACAAGAGGGTAGTGAGACCAGCTATGTTGGAGACGGTGGCACTGATGAAAAGGCAGGAGTCAGAGCTGGATGTGGCAGAGTTAAAGATGTTAAGATTTGCACTGTGTGTGACTAAGATGGACAGGATTAGGAATCAGTATATTAGAGGGTCAGCTCTGGTTGGACAGTTTGGAGACAAAGCAAGAGAGGCGAGATTGTGCTGGTTTGGATATGTGCTGAGGAGGGATGCTGGGTATATTGGGAAAAGGATGCTAAGGATGGAACTGCCAGGTAAGAGGAAAAGCAGAAGGCCTAAGATAAGGTTTATGGATGTGGTGAGAGAGGACATGCAGGTGGTTGGTGTGAAAGGACATGATGCAGAGGACAGGAAGAAATGGAAACAGAAGCTCCACTGTGGCAACCCCTAATGGGAATAGCTGAAAGAAGATGATGATGATATATGTATATATATATATATATATATATATATATATATATATATATATATATATATATATAGATATACACACATACATATACATATATAATATATATATATATATATATATATATATATATATATATATATATATATAGGGGGTGCATTCAAACATCAGTTCCACACTCTCTGTAACTCTCCTTCCTGCACAGCTGCACTGTTCTGCCTTGCTGCAACACAGACAGATGCCACATGTGGGCACAGCCTAACATTAGGGGGGCATATATAGGGACAGATTACAGGTAAGCCTATTACACACCTATGGCATTTGTCCATGCTACATTACATGTTAAGATGTCTGTCCTGCAAGTGGTGGGCTCTGGAACCCACGTGTCCATCATAAAGGCATTACTTCCTCCACCAGCTGTTGGTCACACTAATATACATGTCTTGCACTACACAACACACACTATGATGGCTTACATCTTGTCAATCAGTGCTGATCTGCTAAGTTGACTGCTATGGCCCACTGCCAACAGGGATGGACACTATTGTCCATAGCAGTTGTTTAGCTGGACATCATTACAACAACACCTGACAGCACATATAAATCATTCCACATCATCTATCATTATTATAGACCAAGTACGGCATTCAATTACATGAATATATACTTCACATACCTGTTGTGGGAATGATATCTCTTCTGGATAGTTTGCTTTGCGGATGGCTGGATGGATGTTTTCTTTTTGTTTTGTTTGTTGTGTTTGCTTTCTTTCTTTTTTTTTTTTGCCTTCACTCTCTCTCTCTCTCTATCTATCTCTGTCTCTCTCCACTAAATGGATTGAGCTGTTTTGAATAGATTGCAGCATGGATTTTGTAGGTGATGCACATGATCAGGTGATGGCCTCGGCACCAGTAAGTGTCCACCCCTTGCTACCTGCATGCAGCATACTGTGTAGTACTTACAATTACTACTGTCATGGCAACCCACTACTATAAATTCTTACATCATGTGGGCATGGTCCCTTTACCTTTCCTGTATGGAGGACATCCTTCCTGTGTGTGGGCAGCAGTATTACAGATAGCAGGTAGCAATACCTCTTACAAGAGGACTTGCAGACTCAGGCCAGCTATATATTTGTATAAGGTTCCAGACCTACATACAGTGTGAGTAGTGTTGTTATTTGCATTGTATAGCACCAGTCTTACATGGTTTGTGTGCACATACTAGTTTAGCATGGAATGCGTAGCTCTCAACTGTGGGCCTATCCACATGATGGCCAGAGGATTGCCTGTTATGTTTTGTCTGTCCACCACACAGGTCATGTGTCAGATATATCACTGGCAGTGTGTGTGTGTTGAGTGCTATCAGTAAGTGGCTACATCCATTTGTGTTTCTGACTTCATATTCCTAACCAAGGGTATGTTGCAGACTATCCTGTAACACCAGCAACGTTCTCAGTGTATAACAACACTATTTCAAATATGGCTGTGTTCCGGCCTCTGTCCTCCACCTATATACCAGGCTTTGTCCATATGATATGCAGTAAGAGGTTGTTATGTAATGGCCTGTGATTATGTCGTGCTGCCATTCTTGCCATCATTCCAGTGCTGTTGTGGTCCCCACACATAATGTGGGGTAGGATCCATATATATGTGGGCTACAGCTGGACAAAACATGTGTGCCCTTCTGCAGTTCAGAGATCAGTGTATGTAACAGTGTTATATGCCCCTGTAAGTTAGTGTATGGGGGAGGGGTATGCACCATATATAACCTAGGCTGTTACAACATGTGAGAGATATCGATAGTAAGATGCCTTAAGGTGTATGGCTATACATTTTTATACATTTCACTTTGGAAACATTGGTAGCCTAGTGCGTACTGTCATACAGACTGTTCTGTTCGTCAGTGTGATAGTGATGCTTTCAGTTAAGTATTGTTATGTAACAGATACATCCTCATTGTGGCAACTTAATTCTTTTCCCCCCTAGGGGTTGAGTACAGAGTGTAATTTGAGGCTGCTGAACTATACATCTGTATTACTTACTGCTGACTGATTGTTATACTCTGGCCCAGTCTTTCTTTACTGTTGTACTACTTGAAGGCCTTGGCCTGGACAGCAACATATGTTATGCTTTCAGATTACCATATAAAATGATCTGCTTGAGAGTTGCATTACTTAGCAAGTATGTATTTCAAAGACCTAGCAGCTATATGACATGGCATATACAACTGTAATAGTACACAAATAAACATTTCTTATGTATGCAAACCTGCGTGCGGTGTCATAGCCTTTGACTTCTCTGTGGATATATGTTTCATGCAACAATTGTCTTTTGTATGAGTGACTCATACACTGTCCATTTGAAAAAGGTAGCAACTTTAGGAATACTGGCTGTTCAATATGCTGTGCACCCTGTAAATATGTATCTTCCTATACATATCTATGTGGTTGTATGTGTATTTACATATATATCTATATATATATATATATATATATATATATATATATATGTATCTGCATATATGTGTGTGTGTGTGTGTGTGTGTGTGTGTGTGTGTGTGTGTGTCTGTGTGTGTGTGCGCTCGTATCTTTGGTATGTTAATTGCCTCCACATTGTACATTCCTTATGGTGGTAGCCAGATAGCCAGACTCTACTGCATGATATGTTATTGATACCATCCTGATATTATACAGGTGGGATGGATTACTGTTAACTTCGTGTGACTATGTTGTGTAGGGTCCTGGGTATAGGACTTGCAAGTGTTGTTATTGTGTTGCAGGGCAGATCTGTTTGGCTGTGGGGGAGGGGTGATATCAATACTTACAAAAAGTACTTAGCTTAGGCCCCCTCACCCCTATTAATGGTGCCTTTGGTCATATATGTATTTATGTTCTCTTTTATATCGATAGATATTTATCTGTATATACATACACACACACACACACACACACACACACACACACACACACACACACACACACACACACACACACACACACACATACCTCTACATGTATAAATACATTTCCTGTACTGTTGAATGACTGTGCTGGATGATATGATTGTGAAAAAAGCAGGGCTATGTATATCTGCCATGGCTTAGTGGTAAATCACTTTGACTATGGTGTGTAGGGTCCTTGGTTTGAGCCTTGCCTTAGCTGTTTGTTTTGTTGCTGATCAGAACAAGGGCTGTTGGTTACAGAGCCATTATCGCACTTTTAAGCAGTTGTAAGCGGGTTTGAGTGAAGGTAAGCACTGTTAACTTTCAGTTACTGTTTCTTATACTCAGTTAGCTTATAAATTGCTTAATCTGTGTAGGCATTGCTTACTCCTGCACAAACAGGCTTAAACCCACTTACTGCTGCTTAAAAGTGCTTACTCATGCTTACCCCTTGGTAATTTCTTTAAAAGAAAAGAAAAAGGGTTGATAGGAAAGTGGTGAAGAAGCGGCACAAAGAAGGAAAGACAGTAGGGGAAATAGCTAGGGATGTGCAGGACGGGTGTAGGGAAGGACCATAGCAGCCCATTTCTTCTACAGCAACAGCTGTACATATACACTGCTTTGGAGGTAGATTTGGACACTCATACCCCTGAGAGAGGGGTGAAGACAACAATAATATGTCGTGAAGCCAATTAGACCAGATTACATGTGTCCAGTGGACATGTGTGTGAAATAGACTGCTATGTATGGGGCAAGATTTTTTTGAGGGAACAGATTGCCTTTTTTTTGTAAGGTGAGAGTGGGATGTTGGGGGAGGGATAGTATACATATTTGGGGAGGTAGGTTGGATAGGAAAACAGACAAGACAAACTGGACAGCATACAGGGGTGGTATATGACACATGTGGGGGGTAAACACCTTGGATGGGGAGGGGTGTTTGGAAGTCAGAAGCCCATGAGCCCCCTAGTGGAAACAGTGGGACTGAGGTCCCCACCCATGGGCAGTCATCACTGCACCTTCATGGCCCCGAAGGTAGATGTACTGGGGGCTGAGTAGGAGGGGCAGGCAGACCCTCTAGTTGCGCCACATGGCCCTCAAGCTGGCATAGCAGATCTCCAAACTTCCTACGGAGCTCGCTACACACCAGACCCTGGACCTGATGATGGGTGACAGTATCCTTTCTGCACCTGCTCCCAGGGGGCAAGCCCCATCCCCTGAGATGGTTCCACCTGAAGGTGGTGCGGGACCAGTGGATGAGGAGATCTCGGGGTGGGCCCCAGATGTGCTGGTGCCCAGTGCCATGGCCAGATGAGGTGGAAGAGGTGGGTCCGCTGGGACTGACCTTCTCAAATGTGCTATAGTGTTTCAATTTTAAAACATATGTGGGTTAGTAATAGTCATCACATTCCAGGATTGGGTATAACAGCATGCATAGATATTCCCATGAACCCAAGACACCAGATATGGAACAGTTGCATAGCAAATAGAACACATGCATATATGGAACCACTATGGCCATTACAACAGCATGCAGGTACATTGATGGCTGCATGCCACCAATGTGGGAGTATTTCAACATGGTACATGCATAGGAACAAATTTCAAGTATTTATCAAACAATAGGACATATGTCCCAACAGTAGATTTAATTGTGCACATACCAATTGAGTTGTGTATTTAGTTTATTCTTGTAGATATGGTAGAGGGGAGATGTCGATTAACAAGTTGTATATCCCTGTAGTTCTCATTATGTTCCTACTCAGTGCTGGGATCTGTACCTTACAGGTATTATTACACTACCTTATGGCCTTAAGTTGAACAGTGGTATGGATGTAGACAACTATATACATAAACTGTGTTTTACCTGCAGTATACACCTCTTACCTGGTATACCTGTAGAGGTATTGTTTGTTAACACTGACTGTTTCAATGCATATTCCCAGATTCCAGGTTGATGTTATGCACATATCTCTCCATCGCTTATTGCTCACACTCTGGACATGTCTTCAAAACATGCAGGTGAAACTGGGACATGTTTTTACTATTTCCCTCATAAACCTTTGGTGAGTTGTACAATGACAGGTTTGTTTTCATAGACATTTTCCAAATATTTACAGGCCTGACAGTCAGTTATATGACATTAAATGCTGCCTAAATGTCAGAGGTTAGCACGCTGATATGCCAAGGGGACAGGGTAATAGCCAGCAGATATGGGCCAATTATCTGGACATTCCAGACAGATCTGTACAGTCGAGGGGTATGATTCTGCATACAGCTTACTACCACTCCCAGGATTTGAACCATGGCTGTGTGTGCTAAAATAAAACAGTATACATCACAGTTCAGTGTGCTATATAGATATTGCTGTGTATCTTTTTTCTGAATTCTGTCTATAAGTCTCCAGTGGTTTTACAGTCTGACCTTGTAATTACAACACTCTTATACAGGGTTTCCTAGACAGTTTTATTATGTAGCACTGTGTGGATGACAGTGATGAGTAATACCTTATTAGTCAGAGATACTACAACACTAACATTGCCATACAAAACCAGACTAAACAGTACCAGTCCAGGATTTCAATCTTTTATTTCTAGGCACAGTTTTCATATCTGACAGACCTGTGGGGGGAATGTTTCTTAACAGTACCTGAATATTGTCACACATATTACCAGATTCCACATTATTATTATGCACATACGTCTCACTCTGTTACTGCACACGCTCTAGTCATAGCTTCACAACATGGGGGTGGCATTGGGACATACTTTGCTTATTACTCTCATAACACTTTGATGAGTTGCTAGAGTGACAGGTTTGTTCTTATGGATATTTTTTTGACAGTTATGATGTCTGACAATCAGTTGTATGTCATTATTTGTTGCCTAAACTTCTGGGATCATCCCACTGATTTACCCGGGGGATAGGTTGACAGGCAGGGGACTTACACCAATTATCTGGACTTTCTGACAATATCTGTACAGTTGTGGGGTATGATTCTGCATACAGCTTACTACCACTCCCAGGATTTGAACCATGGCTGTGTTTGCTAAAAATGCAACACTTTACATCTCAGTTGAATGTGCTATTTGGACTGTGTTGTCTATCATTTCACTGTTTTCTGTCTAAGTTTCTCTCAGTTGTACAATATGACCTTGTGATTACAATAGTCGTATACAGACATTCCTACACATTTTATTTATGTAGCACAGTGTGGGTAACAGTGCTTAATACAACAGTACTATTAAGAGATTGCAATGCTACATTACCATATGATCCCAGAGTAAACACAAGAAGTCCAAAAGTTAGACCTTTATTAACAGGCTGTTTGCCTTTTATTTACATACAACCTATATGAGACTCTTTATTCTATCTTGTCTGGTTTATTCAGTGCATGCCATATACAATACAGGTTTTATACTGGCAATTAACTTTCTACTAATTTTAGATTTATTTTTTATGACAGTTCATGCAAGAGTATTACTAACCTGCCTCACAATGCAACCTCTGCAATCTACAGGCATGGGCTTCCCGGTTCACAGCCCGCTCATCTGACACTGTCAAAGACATAAGAAGAATTTTTAGCCATACCTATCCATAATATACATGAGCTGGCAATTATTAAACAGGTAGTAGACTGATACTTATACACGGCTAGGATATCACCCGTCTGTCAAGCCTCTTGGATCCACTTATCCAAGAGCTCCCTCTTTCTCCGTTTCATGTCGGCATAGTGATGCCTGACCTGCTCACCAGTTTGAGGGAAGCCAGTGGCACTGGTGACGTCATGGGCGAGATGGTGCCAGGCTTCCACTTTATATTGGGAACCCTGGTACTGGCCCTGCAGCATTCTGTGGTCATGGTCTTTAACAAGGAGTCCTGCCATGACTTTGGACTCCTGGCTGCCCAAGCACTGCACCTGGAAGTGTGATCCTTCACCCCCACTGGTCATGGTGCCTACAGGAGGAAGCTGCAACCAGTTATGAGATGTATTTCCGCCTGTGGGGTTTAAATAGGCCCAATTTCCCACACTTTGCCATGATTGGACAGTTTTGAAAATGCTAAGTTATGGGCAAACCTGCTTACCTAAGGTTAGTATTGCTTAAAGGAGTATATCAATGGGCAAACCGATTCAGCTGGCCTACGCATTGCTTACACCTAGTAAGCAGGGATGTGCAATGCTTAGCATTGCTTAATTTTTAATTTGCACACTATTTGCTGTTTTGCATTGATTTATCATTCATTACATGTTATAATTGTAATAATTCACTGTGATACTTTCACTGTCATTACACTAGTAATGTACACTTGGAGCTTTTCTCCCCGGGCCTTCGCTGAAAATGGACCTGTATCCATTCGTACTTTCCTGGTTAACAAATGTAAAATAAATAAATAAAATAAATAAATATGTGTTTGGCATCCATGATTCATGTGTACGTACACTGTATGGGTTCTTTGTGTTTATTGGGGAATTTCAACACTTTATTACAATGACACCTCACATTTGGACTTAATGCAGTATTCCAGTTCACATATTTATGTTATGTAGTAAGTTATACAACATAAAACTGTATATAGATTCCTTTCACATGTAAATTTTGATTTTCCTATAGTGAGGATCTGTTTGGTGATATCACAGTCTAGTGTATTGCTATGATGGCTTACTGGTTACTGCTGTGACTGTAGTTTATAGGGTCCTGGGTTCAAGACGTGCAAGGGCTGTTTATTTTGTTGATGGGCAGAGCAGAAGCTGTTGGCTATACAGTGATTAAGGCACTTTTAAGCAATTGAAAGCGGATTTGCACAGGTTTGTGCAATGGTAAGCAATGCTAACATCCCATTAAATATGCTTACAGAGAGTTAGCTTCAATATTGTATAACCTGTGTGCACATTGCTTACCCCCATGCAACAGGCTTATCCCTGCTTACTACTGCTTACAAGTGCTTACTCCCGCTTACCCCCACACTAATTTAGACAGAAATGTAACATGGCTCTTGGGAAGGTGGTGGACTTGGACATTCTATGGATTTATTATTCATAACACATTATACCTTTGATTTGTATCCCTGATTCATGTGTACATGTACTGTATGAGGCACTTGTGTTTATCTGTGGATTTTACATTATTGCAATGATGCCTCACATCTGCATTTAATGCAGTACTCCAGTTCACAAATATATGTTATTTAGTAGGTTATACAACAAAAAATGTTCATAAAGTGATTTGACATGGAATATTGAATTTATTGTAGTGAGAATTGAACCATTAATGAGTACTCATAAGGCAAACACTCTGACCACTACACTATTGCAGTACAATTTTATTTGTATGTATCTTGATATTTACCTTCTTGTGTCATTTAAGCTACAGTATGTGTAGTTAAGCAAAGGGCAAACCCGCGCGCCTCTGGTTAAATTTAATCTGTTTGATAAAAAAAAATTTCTACTGCTATTTTCTCTTGGAAGGGACAAGTTTCACTTATTGCTGTGGATTCCTGCATGCATCTGCACATCTGGCAAACATCCTAGCAACCCCCATACTTCTCAACCTCTTAATGCACATTATCTGGACAAAGCCTGACAACATGAGGTCCAACTATGGGCATATTTTAATTATTGCTCTTATAAATTTGGAACAGTTGCTAGAATAACAGGATTGGATTTAATATAGGTTTTCTGACAGTTTTGGTGTATGACAGTCATATGTATGCCATTATTTCACGGCTTCATTTCTGACATCATCCCGTGAGTTCAGGGTACAACTGGGGTAAAGGTCAACTGTATGGGCAGCAAATGTGTGGACATTATGTTATGTAATGTTGGGAGGTATGCAACCTCCTATAAGCATTCTTGCTCATTGTTATCTTCCTGAGTGCAGGGGCATGGGTATTGTAAGAGATCTGCTCTCAGATACACCCCATGCACTCAACCACACTGTGTGCCTATTTAGGAGCAGAATCCCAGGGTATGTAATATGAATCTGCAACCTATATCTGTTACACAGTACAGATGAAGTATTGTACAAACATAAAAATTCCAGATGGTAACAGATTTTAAAACTGTAATCAACATTTTAAATGTCAAATTACAAAAAACTGTTCTTTATTAATTGGAATTAATGAAATCGAGGACCTTTGTTTAATAGGAAAATAACAGTGAGCAATTGTACAGAAATATGTTATTTAATGAAAATTAAAACAAAACTGAAACCTATATAACAGAGGCTTTCTGTAGTGAAGACAAAAAAAAATGAATTATTTTAGCTTCATTTGTTGAGGTTCCTCTTATTATATATAGATCTTCATACCCTTGATGTAGGATTATTATTAAAAAAATATCTAATATTGCATTTCCAAGATGTATAAATTAAACTATTATTGGTTTGAGGCTGTAAGTAATAGCAGCTGATTATGTATATGTATGTCATGTTGCTTATTCTGTGCTCTACCTTCGTGTGCTCAGCCTGAGTATAATAAATATGCTGGTGCCATGAAATTTCTTCCTATTCATCCTTGTTAAAACTTCATTTTATATCTTTATTTCAGTGTCTGACAAGAAATATCTTCCTCTTCATGCTTGATAGAATTAGAGAATTTATTTTTTTGCCTTTATTTCAGCTCCTGTAGCATTAGAGATATATTATTTGTTATCGTAGAGGGAGAAAGAGAATCTGGTACCAGTATGCTGGCAACCACATTGATCTGAATCAAACTGCTGTCCTAGATGCAGACACAGAATACCCTGCATCAACACTATAAAAACAAATAAATAATTGTAAGTCAAACAAAATAAAAAGTATATAAATGCTATTTTAATAAGGCCTCTTGAGCTACGATGACGTGTTGTAAAAGCACAGTAGGAGATTCAGTGTCCGGGGATTAATTTAATTTGCTTAAAACTGTCTTTCTCCACCTTAGTCTTTAATATAACTACTAACATTTTTATTTTAGTCTTTTAATATAACTACTGACATCTTTATTTTTCTCTGTTTATTTAGGAAATGTCAGTTATCATTTGCTTTAGAAACTAGCTGGTTATTAAATTAAGCAGACATTGGATTTCCTAAATACTTTGCCAACCATGTCTCATTTTTACACCTTCTTAATTGTATAGAATTTATTTTTATTTTTTTCCAGAACCTATTTCAGACTCCTAATGTGATAAAAAGACATTGGTCATCAATTACATAATGTAAAAGGAAAAGTATGTGTAATATTCAAACTTACACATACACCTGGGTTTACAGACCAGCACAGGGAGAATATACTGACTTATAAAGATGGTAATTCACCATCAAGCATGGTCTGGTGACCATCTCAGGGGAAGGAAGAACTGAATGGTGTTCTCCAGCATACAATTAAAATGCTATCTATAAGAGATATATATAGAAAATACTTTGAGTATGCACAGTACCACACACAATGGGCAAATACTCAGGTAGAAGCCTGAACCAGTCTCTTGACTAGGACCCCATGCCTGTGTATCCCTGATAGGTTCATAGGTTCATAGGTTCATACTAGGCTATCTGCCCGAGGGCATTTATAAGCCTAGCCCATAGTTTTGTGGCTTACGCCACCCCTTTAGTTTGGAGAAACCATGCCCATTATTTTGCTGTGCCTCTGTCGAGCAGTGACACTGAGGTAACCCCTGGGGTGTATCTGCGATCTCCCATCCATTGGTCAAGATTCCTCTTGAACAAGGCCAGCGAGGTGCTCTGCCTCACATAAACCGGGATTTTGTTCCACAGCATAGGGAGTCTTTGGGTGATGAATCTATCCCTCCAGCACGTCCTATTAATAACCATGTCGAGGTTTAAGTCTCCCGCCCTTGTGGCTCTGAGGGATCTAGATTTTTTGAGATGAAGCATGTTCATCAAATCTGGGTTTGACATGGCCTTGTATGTCAGGCATAGGTCACCTCTGAGCAAGCAGTAAGCAACTGAATATAACTGGAGTCCTTTCAGTCGGGCAGCATAAGACAGATTTTTGAGACCCTTTATCCTTTTGGTGAGGAACTTTTGTGGCCTCTCCAGCTGCTGCAAGTGTCGGGTCAGATACATTCCGAATGGGGCATTGTACTCTTATCATTGGTCTGATGAGTGATGAGTATAGGGAGACTATGACTTCCCTTGATCTAGATGTGAATCCCTTCATGATAAGGTGGGCAATGTAGAAGGTCTTCCTAACTACTTTAGCAATATGAGTGTCGAACGAAAGGCTACTGTCAACCTGGGTTCCCAGGTCCCTAATAACTTCTTCTGTGTTCAGGGGATTGCCACCTATATGGTAGCTAGGGGTAACCTTATTTTTCCCGAAGGGTATGACTATGCATTTCTTGGCATTTAACTTTAGGCCATGGCTCTGGCACCAGTTATCCGTTTCTGTGAGACCCTTCTGAAGGATATCTGTGTTGGATGTGTTTTCAACTACGGCCCAGTTTGCAGTCATCTGCAAACTTTGTCAGCCATAACCCTCCTGTGTTTGCTTGTACTTCAGAAAAGTAGATGCCAAACAAGAGTGGGCCCAGGACTGAGCCCTGTGGGACACCACTTGTGACAGGCTTTGAGTCTGACATGGCGCCAGCAACTCTGACCCTGTGGGTTCTGTCACTCAGCCAGTTTGCAACCCATCTTGTAATGTATGGGTTTACATTTAAGTTGATGAGTTTTTCAATGATACCCGAGTGAGGTATTGTATCAAAAGCCTTCGCCAGGTCTAGGTAGGCTGTATGGACTGCCTTTCCCTCGTCAATGGCCTTGGTGACTGTTTAGAAAAAGTCAACCAAGTTTAAAAGGCATGATCTGCCTTTGACAAAGCCAAACTGGGTTGGATCCAAAGTCTGCAAGTTCCTATGTCTTTATTTATGAGATCCATTATGATCCTCTCCATGGCTTTGCAGATAAGGCTTGTCAAGCTAATGGGACGGTAATTTCCAGGGTCGGTGGAGGCACCGCCTTTGTGGAGTGGGACCACAGTCGCTGTGTGCCACTCCTGGAGTGCGTATCCGGAGGTGAGACTAAGATTAAACAGCTGTCCTAACTGTGGGTTTAATTCCTCGTTGAGTTCATGGAGCACACATCCGGGGACACCATCAGGTCCCATGGATGCTGTGTTCTTTGCCTTGGAGAGAGCAGTTCTCACCTGGGCGTTAGAGATGTTTGGGGGGGCTACAATCATTTGGTATAGATATCTCTCCTTTAGGGGGGGGAGAGAAGTTTGCACTGAACCTGTCAGCCAGTATGTTGGCAATGTCTGTAGGATCAGTAATCTTCACATCATTTTGAACTAATTCTGAGCATATCTGGGAGTTTCCTCCTAGGTTTCTGACATAGCTAAAGAATGCCTTATGGTTGTCTTTAGAGTCCTTAGCTATTTTTCTCAAAATTAGCTTTGGATGATTTTATGAGAGCTCTTAGCTTTTACTTATAGTGATCAGCGGTGTCTTACCTTTTAAGGATTTTGCTCTATCTTGTAGTAGCTTTCTCCTTTTGTTGTAGAGTTTGTTTATGGCTGGGGTCCACCAGACTGGACGCTTGCCTTTGGTACAAAGAGTCTTTGTTTTGCTTGGGATTGCCTGATCCATGCAGCCCTGCAGGTGCTGGTAGAAGGCATTTGTAAGTGATTCAGCGGTTTGAGTAATGTTAACCGCCGGCTCAGGGGCCTTAAAGGAGACCACACTAGTCTTTAGAAGTGTGAAGTCGGCTTTCGAGAAGTTCTTTACTGTGGTCTTTTCATTTCAGGTGGGGCGGGATGAGGACCTCCAGCGAGATTAGTTTGTGATCAGATCTCACCAGTGAGGGGTATACTTCGCGTTGAACATTGTGCTCCCATGTTCGTGATGATGAGATCAAGTATGTTTTCTCCTCTTGTGGGGATGGTGACTAGTTGTTCCATGGCATTTGAGTTTATGAATTCCAGGAACTTTTGGGCTAGAGTGTTTGGGCTTGAGTAGTGTTCCCAGTCTATATTAGGGTAGTTGAAGTCACCTAGTATGATGGTGTTCGGAGATACATTTATCCCCTCCAGTGTTTTCAGGAAGGCCATATGAGGTTCCTGAGTTTGCGAGGGTGGCCTGTAACATGCTACAAATTGCAGAGCAATCTTGCCTATGGTTAATTGCACCTGGATGGTTTCCAATGCATCGTGCGATGCCACCAATCTTGAGGTGTGGGTGTCCTTGATGAATATGGATACCCCTCCTCCTTTCTTGGTATTGTCCGGGTTTTGGGGCGGAACGCATGATATGAGGTAAAACCTGATAGTGCTGGGGTGCTCTCAGGAGCCTTGAACCAGGTTTCTGTCACAGCACAGACATCGATGTTCTCCATACTGAGAAGGGCCTCGAGTGCGTGCATCTTGAGGTTGAGACTTCTGGCATTGAGCAGCATTACCCTTAGTTTTTTCTTTGTTTTGTTCTAGGGTGGTAGGTTTAGAATTTGAGCCTTGCCTAAAAAGGCACTATGGGGTGGCAAGAGCCTTTGCCAAAATCCAGAATCCCAGGGGTGACAAGTGCAAGCCGTCCCTTGCGAAGCAGCGTGGCTTGTCCAGCATGTCATCCCAGGCAGACAGACATTGGATCCCCTTTGAATGACACCAGAGTTTAAGCCAATTGTTAAAGCTGATCATCTTATCTCTGTATTGTGGCATCATTCTTGGTGAAGGTAGGATACTGCTCAAGGTCAGGGTCATATCTGCTTGGGCTACATAATCAGAGAGCTCCTCTATGTCTCTTTTCATGTAGTGCAAGGAGGTACGTCTTAGGTCGTTTACACCAGCATGGACAATGATGGAGTCGTACTTGTACCTGCTGTTGAGAGACCTGAGTGCATGCGTTATGTGGCGGATTCTAGCACCTGACAGGCAGCTTACTGTGACCTTCTCCTTACTCAGTCTGGTGAGCGGGACGTCAGTGTGTCTGACTATGGAGTCATCAATGACTAGTGTGTCTGGCATAGTGTTTGGCCTTAAGGGCTGTGACTGCTTGACACTCTGACTGTGTGGTCTATGTGATGCAGGTGTTGTGTTCTGAGGTGGTAGTTGTTTGGGTGTTTGCTTTGGTGGCCTCTGCTGTTTTGGTAGATTTTTGATCAGAGCCTCAGTATGTCTTTGTGTGTTTATGTGTATGATTTGAGGTTGTGATGGTATTATGTGAGACTGGGTCTATAATGTGTGTGGTTACCTTCTCCTCCTGTCTGGTCTTGCCAGTCCTATGTTGAGAGAGCTCAGCCTCCAGTTTGGCCGTATAGTTGCATCTCTCGCATGTATTTGTGTTTTGTGGGAGGAGGAAAGGGTTGTCTGTGTACATGAGGCAATTGTAACATTGCCTCAATACTCCCAGGTTCACTAGCTGAGCAGGAGAGGATATTAGCAACTGATCCCTCAACATGCTAGAAGGAATAGACAGAAAAACTTAAAAAAAGGTTTTGGGGATGTGGATGACCGAGAAATGGGGTTTGCTTTTTTTGGGGTACTTTCTATAACAAGAGTGCTGTATCGAGGTGATAAGTACTGTAGGAGCAGGTGCTTCGCTATACAGATAGAGAATAGTCTACTTGGGAGTCAAGTAGAGATAATTTATAGTTGTAGGATACACTAAATAGAACAGTAGTATACTTTGAGGAAGGTAGTTTTAAGGGAAAATTTGAAGAGTGGACTTTAGGTAGCCCTAATAGTTGAAATCTGATTAACCGGCGCTGCCCTAGTGTGCAATGGTAGCAGCTCCGCTCTAAATCGCTAACGCTGCTTTATAGCAGGGGCTGGAAAACAGGAAATGACCCAAAATGGCCGACGAATTACTAGTTGCTGCTTCTAACCACTCCTCTGAGGACAAACAAGCAGCTCAGTACTCCCCACTCCCACTGGTGAGTAAAGAAACTACCTCTGGCCACACAAGAAAATGGAGAACACAGAAACCAAATACAAAGCCCAGGGATCAGCAAAATCTGATCACTGGAACAACTAGCTAGGAAAGTTTAGGAAAGGAGAAATATTTTTGTTTTTTTTTTGTTTTTATTGCTGTGGATTTTTTGCAAACACTATAGAAATTACCCTCAGCCTTCATTTTGTTTGCATTGCTATTTACTGCTACAGTAGCTGCTTCTGAAAAAGAGAAGAAATGGGCCACAAAGGGCCAGTGCAGCAAATTCTATATGATCAGATGAGCTGGTACTGGGACCTATGCAAAACTGCAGTAAATCATTACACATGTGCTGGATGTGGGTGGTCTCACTTTTAGTTTATGTAGCACTCCACAATACCTCAGTGAGAGAGAGAGAGACAGACAGCATGTGTGTGTGTGTGTGTGTGTGTGTGTGTGTGTGTGTGTGTGTGTGTGTGTGTGTGTGTGTGTGTGTGTGTGTGTGTGTAAGCATGTGAGAGTTTCTGCATGCATGTGTGTGTGTGTGTGTGTGTGTGTGTGTGTGTGTGTGTGTGTGTGTGTGTGTGTGTGTGTGTGCATGTGTGTGTATCTTTTAAGCACTTCTGCATGTCTTTGTGTGTCTGGTGTGTATCTTTCTGCATGTTTGTGTATGTGAGTTTCTGCACGTGTTTGTGTGTGTGTATATGTGTGAGCATTTTTGCATATGTGTGTGTGTGTGTGTGTGTGTGTGTGTGTGTGTGTGTGTGCGCTGTGTGTGTTTGTGTGTGTGTGTGTGTGTGTGTCTGTGTGTATGCACGTCTGTGTGTGTGTGTGTGTGTGTGTGTGTGTGTGTGTGTGTGTGTGTGTGTGTGCGTGAGTGTGTGTGCGTGTCTGCATGTGTGCGTCTGTGTGCATGTGTGCGCGTGTGTCTGTGTATGTGGGTGTGTGTGTGTGTGTGTGTGTGTTTATCCCCTTGATATTGAAACATATCTTTCATTTAATAATACTACTCACTTGGTTTGCTTAAGTAACAGCTGACTAGGCCATCTTTTTTTTAATTTGACAAAGGACAATAGGGACAATGACTCCCTTTCCCTCCCTACTTCTCGCTCTCCCCCTCTCCCTTATAAAGTTTGCATCTAAATTTTTTGAGGAGATAGTGCATTCCAAACAATATCAAATACATTAAAATGTGAGTTAAGAAACAACTGCTGTTTTCCTATATGTTAGTAATAGGCAAACAACTGAATACAATACAGTATGCTAAAGAATATGGATTAATTCTCATGTTTGTTAATGAAATGCCATTGTTTCTTCCTCTGAATCAAATAGAAGAGTTTTTTTTTTTTTTTTTTTTGTTACACAAGCTAAGGAAACTGGTAAATGTGGCTAACAGACATTTAAAATGGAAACAGTGTATTTAATTCTTTTAGCTCTGGATAATTTTCAGTAATGTTGCTCAACATGCATTTATTCTTTGTATGGCCCTTGGTATCTTCATGCCATGTAATTATGATCCAAAATTGCACTTATTCATAGGCATTCAGAGATTAGTGTCACATCTACTGAAGAACACAGTAGGTGTAGGACAACATCTCATCATTTAATTCCTTGAATGGAAAACTGCTCATGAAGCGATAACTGCAGAGTGAAAATGTACTGTTTCTCATCAAAAATGTCTTAAAGCAGACTTGAATTTAACAAATGTGGGTCTATATTACATTATCAAAGTTTCAAAACTTCGGATCTGGTATAGTCGACACCATATAATTGAAGTATTGAAACATTGAAAATGTGATAAAACACAACACCCTACAAAAACAAACCATTTAAATGCTCTAAGCAGGGGGGCAAGCCCCCTCTGCAGCCCCCACACCCCCGCTACTTAAATATACCAACTCTGAGATCGCACTACAGTGCAGAAAAGGGAAATCTTCCCTTTCCATGCTATACGGAGATCTCCGTTAAAAGATTTGAAATTTCAAGACTTCGATCATATGGTGTCAAGTTTGAAACTTCGATCTTCTGATATAGACCCAACAAATGCTACCTACACTCAGCATGAGATTTCTCACACTGGCTCTGATCTCAAAGTAAAAAAAAAAAGTTTTGCTTCTCTGTTATTTTAAAATGTAACCTCATCTTATTTTTAATATAACTCAAAATACTTAAATCTTGGAAATGTGACTGCATGCCATATGTTATAATAGTCACTGTGGAATTTTAGCTGCATGCCTCATGTTGTAACAGTCATTGTATTACCCACTGTCACATGATTAGAATCTCAAATGCATCAAATGAGAAAAGAAAGGCTCAACAAAATGTAATAGAGGCAACAAGAACATGAAAAATAAAAAAAGAAAGAACACAACTTTACAAAAAAATGTATAATAGATGCTAGCCTACACAGAGGGAATACTGCAAACGTTTCAATAGGAGGTTGTAAAAGTCATTCAAAAAATGAAAAACTGATTTGCAGCCAAAGTCAAGATTCCAAATCATCTCAAACATACTGACCTTTGTGCAAAATAAAATAGTAGCTATGGGTAAGGCTCTATACCTAAAGCATCATAATGATACATGCATAAAAGTCCAATTGTAGAACAAACTGAGATTGAGGCTCATGAAAGACAGTTTCAGCTAATGCTGCTTATGTGAAGTAAAGTCATTGAAAATTCACTTCCAATAAATGTAAAAAAATATTTTTTTTTTGGAGAGGGAAAACCCACACATCCATGTGTGCTGGATCTAGACATTTCCTTTAAATGTATTTATACTACTTCATGGTCCCATGACACTGGGGAACATGTAAAGTCCATTAGTGCTGAAATTGGTTTCAATGACTTGTAATTCACACAAACGTCACTCTTTGAAAGGACCATTACAGAACTATCAACTTCCCCTCAAAGATGTTCCCTTTTTTCAAGCTACAACCATCTCAGTTAGTATATGAGGTTTCTGACATTTGCTATGATCTCAAAGACCAAAAAAATGTTTTGCTACTCTGTTATTTTCAAAACGTAACCTCACAGATAGCTATTCATTAATAACTCCCAATGAAGAGTTCCTGCTAATGCAAAATCTCAAGTAATTGCAAAACCTATGTTGATCCAATAAAAGATATTACTTCACATTTGTGTTTGAGTGTCTTTGTGCTTTCTGTTAGTGGGCCAATGTGACATTTTTAATTTTTTTCTATTGCAAATACCTAGGAATATTATTAGATTCCACCCTAACATTCAATGATCAAACAGAATACATGGCCTTCAAATTATTTAAACAGCTCAATCTCTCTTTTAGAATAACACATATCCACAGCCCTGGAACATGGTGCTGTACAGCTAAAAGCATTCTCATTTCTAACCTGGAATAGTATTTTGTTTTATGAAAGTCAGGAAAGTGTGATCTACTCCAAAATACAGTCAGCAAAATATACCAAGTCCCTAATCTATCACACTGTAAAACAGGACTATACCTTACTCCTGTCTAACAGTACTCTTAATATTAATCACAGATCCTAACTACTTCTGGCTACCAGTACCTACAAACTCCTTTTTCCAAAGTTCTGCAATCCTCCCTGCTTGTCTTTCAGCACTATTAGTAACCATTATCCTCTATATATTAATACAAATGATTCCACTCTTCTAGAACTTTCTGTAAAAATGCTCCTGCCATTTGGAATTTGTTCTCCCAGACATAACAGATGCTCAAGCTACTGTTTTTTTCCCCTTCATATGCTTCTTCAGATAGAATCCGTGGTGGTGGTGCTGCGGTAGCATTGTCACCTCACAGTAAGATGCTGTCCGGTTCAACTCTCAGTTAGAGCGTCTTCTGCGTGGAGACATGTGAATGGGCGCACCTTCGTTGAAGGTTGTGCGTCAGGGCTGGCAACTCGGTATGTAAAAATCAACTGCCAATCATTAGCGGACCGGAGTTCCGCTGTGGTGACCCCTAACCGAGAAAAGCCGAAAGTCACAACAACATATGCTTCTTCAGATAGCACTGTTTTGAATAAATGCAATGCCACTGTTTTAGAATTCTTTACCATCAGCCCTCAGAATGCTTTCCGTACTACATTCATTTTTGAAGACTCTCTAAAACTTATAAAATGTAAATACACAATACTTAATGTAAGTTACTATTGTATATATTGTCACAGTATCTGTACTTTTGAGCCACCTTGGCCTAGGTTGTTGCTGAAAAGGGCCATCTCATCAACCCATCCATCATGTTAGAAAATATAACATAAACAAGCAGTTCTAAAACTGGAGCAAATAAATAGCAAATGTGCTGCGAGGGCTCTCCTTTCCTCCTCTTGGACTCATCATAGTGACTTACATAATGAGTGAGACTCAGTGTCCTTTTCATGGAAACTCCATTCTCTCTTGCTTCCATTTGCCTGCTGTTGTCTTGATAATCACATACCATCCTTGGCCCTTTTATTTTGTTTTCTACAATCCAGTAGTGAAAGTTTTCATAGTGTTAAATATATAAAATAGACAAAGCCAAAATTAGTTTACTTGTTGCTGCTTTTATCAGATTTATTGGTTGTATCTGGAAGAAATTGTCATGTGGAATAAGAAAAATTAAGTATCTCCCCAGGATTCAGCAAGCTCTGCACGGCATGCAGGAATAGTGCAAGAGCTGCTGCAGGCAATATGGCTGCCGTGCGATCCAGGAATAAGCCCCTGGGACATGCATGAGTGCTCCTGCACTATTCCTGCATGGACACAGCTCCTGTATGCAAATTACCCAATTTGAAGGTGAAAAACATGCAAATGAGGTGAATTTGTGATCCAGGAAGCTGGCAGCCGACCGTGCAGGACTAGTGTAATCTGTAGAAATGTACTTGATTAGTAACTGAGTGCATTTCTGCAAACTACAAAACAGAGCCATGACAGCTCCAAATAAAGGGTGTATATAATGTGTAAAGCAAAACAGTTGCAAAAATAAAAAAAAATAGCTTTTATATTTTTGGCCGATTTCGACCATTTAAAGCACAGGGCAAAGGCACACAAACGGGATCGGCCCGAAAATAGAAAAAAAAACTTGAAATAAGCATTCTAGCCAAAATCATAATTTTGCCATTATACTCAATGGCAGGCAGAAGACAACATGGCCAGTGAATAGTGGTTGCTAAGGGAGAAGGCTCAGTGCCAGACTTGTAACTAGGCATTAGCAGGCAATCCTATGCAAATGAGGGGAATGATACTGAATCCCAGATTCCCCCTCATGGCTAGCCTGCACCAAACCATGTAAGTGCAGGAAGACCATGGTGCAAGCCTAAGAGCTAGCTGACATCATAGAGGGGTGTGTCAGATGTACTGTAAGCTTATTGGAGCCCTGTGGCTTGGGTGTCCCTTAGCTTAGCAGAGCTAAGCAAGAGGGTGTGTCTGAAGCTGCCAAAACTCTTTACATTGCCTAAGCAGGTGTGTGTGCCACACACTGTGGTTTAAAGGAAAAAAAAAATAAACCAGGAAATAGCAGGTCCATGCACATCTGAGCACTGTGTTTGCATGGTGCGCCTTGGAGCTTAAACAGGAATGAAATGGGAAGGGAAAACAGCAGTAAGAAGTTAATCAAGGAAAACTAGGATAGCTGGCAGGTGAAATGTATCATAATCAGACAATTACACATGCAGCAGCCCAACCCAGCACACCACTATAAACTATGCAAACACCTTTCCCTCTGATTTTTCTCATAAACTCTACATGACCGGTGTACACAAAATGGGGAAATTTTACCAAACAAAAGAAACAAAATGATAGGGGCTGCAGCAGCTATCGTGAATCAACATGTGGAAGAGGCTGAGGGTGGTGAGGATGTGAATGCTGTTGACAAACCCTCAGTGAGGAGAAGGAGAAGAGCGTACAAACCCAGGGTAACCTACCAGGGGCTACATGAGCTTTAGATAATGGAGTGCTATAGGGTGGACAGGGACCTCCTACAGCAAATTGTTGAGCTTTGCCAGCCACACCTCACACACAGAACCAACAGAGGGGAAACCCATCCCAGTGGATACCAAGGTATGTGTAGGCCTAAGAATACTAGCCGCAGGTACCTTCCAAAGCCAACTGGGGATCTCACAGGCATCAGCATCCAGGGTACTCCACCAGTTCCTGGATTCCATGTCAGCACATGCCAGAGAGCACGTATATTTCCACAACAGCCATGAGGCAATGACCAGCAATATGCGTCTCTTCCACCAAATAGCAGAATACCTTGAGTTGGTGGGTGCACACACATATGCATCAAACACCAACCGGTGAGTGGTGCAGGGTCTACATCAACTGCAAGGGCTTCTCCTTCATCAACTGCCAGGATGTGTGTGATGCCCAGGGCATTATAATGAATGTGTGTACTGGCTGCCCTGGAAACTATCACGACTCCCACATGTGGCATATGATGTAGCTGTACCAGAGATTTGCAGTGGGGACATCCTTTATGGCCACATAGTGGGGGACCAGCTACATGTACCCAAATCGTCATCATATGTGCCATGCTACACAGTATAATCCTGAGAAAAATCTGCAGCAGGAACAGCACGAGGCAGGGCCACACAATCCCCCCACCATTGCCAAGACCTGCACAGACAAAGAGTGACTTGGAGGAGGAACAACCTGAGCCTGCCCCAGTAGGCAGAAGGAACCATGCTCAGTATGCCCAGGCCGTGGCAAAGAGGCAACACATAGCACATAGACTGACATGGTAGGAACCAGGGAATGACACCTCTCTCTGACTCTCACATACAGTAAAAGGGATGCCAAACATGACACTACCTGTGCTTAACCATGTATAGGGAGTGTACTATGTGCATCCAACATAGTCAGCCCTCCAGCACCATCCTCAATACTGGCACAGCCAGAAGGTAAGTCACCCTCCCTATCAATTGCTGAATGGAGTAGTATGTTTTGTTACCTGTATCTATGGTATGGATGTGAGCATGCAAGGGAATCAGATGGCTGAATGGGATGCCAGCAGATAGTAGACACCTATAGTTACAGCATGAAATCTGTAACAAATACCGCTGTCACCATAGTAGCCAGTACTAGACAAAGAGACAAAACTCACTGCAGGAAATGTGGTGGGCCACATGTGTGTCCACAGGACACACACATGCCAGTCAGTGAGGCTCACATACCCAACAACAGTCTCAGCCAGCAGGGAAGGCATAGATAAACACAAACAAAGGCTGTGCTAAGGCCTCTGATTAATGTCTTTGGAGAACATCCCCCTTCAGACCTACACAGACAGACTACAACAGGTCAGGCATTGGGATGTTAGTTCTGAAGGGTTAGAAGTCTGAAACTGAAATGTAGGTCAATCAGACCTAAGATCTGTAGTACACTGATATGCCTCTAGTCAGCATGATAGGTCAGAATACAGAATGAAATGGAGTACCTGAAATACCAGTACAGTCATAGCAAATGTGTACAAGTGTCAGGTGTGCCCCCCAATCCTATGTGGAAATGTAGTAACATGTATGTGTAGGTATAATAACAGTGGAGTATAGATTACCTGAGCTGGCAAAAGTACCAGGATAGATTATAGCTTGTGTACAATATTCAGGGCTGTGTGTGTGTTAGGTTGGTGTGTGTTGTATATTATGTGAGAGTGGTCAGTATGTAGGCATGGTGAGGTTTGTCCTTGTGGGAATTGGCCAGTACTGCCGATGACAAGGCCAAGTTCTCAGAGCTACAGTGCCAAAAACAATGCATCCCAGCAAAACACATTCCAGCAGTAAGCCATAGTAAATGTTTGGAAGTAATATCTGTCACCATCTGAAAGATGGACATGGCGTGAATGTGGGCCCAGACATACAAACAATACACAGGTGGAAGTACCCCAGACAGACAGTGTATAATAAGTTACTGCCGAATGGACACACCTTTGGAATTGTACATACAGGTTAACAGCACATTAGTTGGGTTTGTAGCATGGAATACCAATGTCGTCTGGCCAAACACTGGCAGACCACAAAAGTCACAGGTATAAAGTATTGAGAAACTGCTAATATCCCTGCACAAGCCAGCATAAGTGGAATGCCCCATGTATACATGTGAGTCAGATGCAAGTAGCTTCCATAGCACACATGTACCCAGCTCACCTCACCATCACCCACAGGTATCTCTCTGGTCTTATCCCTGCTGTTGGGAATGAGTACAATATGACCCCCACCTCTGTATGGCAATAGCCAAAGAATGCAGCATGCAGAACAGGTGTCCCATGCAAGTTTGTCCCTAGCTGTAAGCAGCACCCTGCCAGCATCCACATCAATAGATCAATAATTACAGAAAGTATTGGCATTAAAACCTTGCATACCGACCCTGTCACCTCAGGGGAATATAGTGTTTTGCAGTCTGGGACTGTAAGAGTGACACCATACAATGGCCTGCTACAGCTGGCCTGCATCATTACCAAGTGGCCTACAGTCCTCTGCCAAAGGCCTGATCTCACCCATACTGCCAATGTGTGTTATGTCATGGACTCCCAAATAACAACATAACACAGTCCACAGAACCCAAATTCAAGGCCATATGGACCAATCCCAGTAACATGTCCACCATGTCCTACTGCATGAACTGTGGACCAACACCAAATTACTGCTGGGATGAGGTGATAACTATAGGGAACTTATCAGATAATATTTGCATAATGTTTGGAAGAGGATAGAATAATGGGGGGGGGCATGGATGGCATGGAGTGTGTAAAGTCTGAAACTCAGCCATGTGTACATACTATCCCTGCCTGCAAACACAGGAATGAGTGGCTACAGACCTGTTTGTGAAGGGGTAATTCCAGAATTATGAGCCCTGCCTCTGGGTAACCTGTGTGAATCTGTACAGCTATGAGGTATGGCCCCAGCAGGATATGGCCATACTGTCACATCAATGGATGAACAAGCATGGGATCCTCTGCCACTGCTGTACCAAGGTGCTGAACCATTTACACAGACTCATCAGCAAGTGTCTGCAGCTTCCCCTCCAGAATGGCATGATTGTGCAAGAATATGTAGGCTGCAGACCACAATACTGGACACAGCTGCATTCACCCTGTGTTCCCCAGGCATTACTGCAAGCAAATATGTATACCTGACAGTACTTGATGACATAAAACATCACAGTGTAAAATAGTACATATGTCTGAATATCTCTGCTAACAAGACCATGTAGCAGAAGCAGCACAGACTAAATTACCTACAGTAACCCACTATCCTTTATCCATTTTGACCTCATAATTTCAACCGATCTACAGATAACCTGCAGAAACAGGTAGCTAGCTGTAGGTGTAGAACACAAAAGCCTGCACTGGAGTACAACCTACCTGGACTGGATTCACACATTCAATACAGAAGGTCATACTGGGCATGCTCCGATACTTATGAAGCCCATGTCTGGCAACAACAGTGGACTATACATATCTGACAGTCACATATGTTTGTGCACACACTCTTCAGTACACACCAGTCATGCTTTGAACACACATTGAATAGGAATACATACATATATCCAAGGACAGCACGCTATAATAGGTCAAAATTACACATACATAGATGTGTAGAAGAGAATGACAGACAGTGACAAAGAGCCTCCCATCATGAGGCCTGTCCCACCCAGCACACATCCAATTGGCTAAAACCACATGATGTGCAAATGTCAATCACTGTAGACATTTGCCTCTGGTATCCCTCAGCACTATAGTGTCTGTGGTTTGTGATAACTGCGTAACATGACTGTACAAGTCAGTAGTCATTTAGTAGTTGTATACACATACCTGTGAAATATAAACCTGTGTGTGCCTGAGTGTTGTGTGTCTGCTTCCAGATGAATGGGTTATGGCCCATGCACACACACACTGCACTCTCCATTTCCCTATTATGGCAAGCCTGCTGATGTCTTCACCTTGAAATACACCTTTGGAGAAGGAGTAGCCCTATAAGCTCCATGTTGTGTGCTATAACTGTGTTATACTATAATGTGATGTACTAGTTAGGTAGGAGTTCTAATCCTTGGCATGGCAAGTGTGCGTGTGTGTGTGTGTGTGTGTGTGTGTGTGTGTGTGTGTGTGTGTGTGTGTTTGGCTGTGTAGGGATCAATGCTTTTGAGGCCAGTCACACTCACTACAAATGCAAATGCCCTACTTTGGCAGGGCTGCTGATGTCATTCACTTTGAAATCTACCTTTGGGGAAGAAGTCGCCCAGTAATCGCCGTGGCACGTCCTATAACTGCATAATGCTGTACTGTGATGTACTAGTTAGGTAGGAGTTCTATTCCCAGATTTGAAAACTGTAGAACTTTGTGTCTGTATTTATCTGTGTAGGGATCAATGCTTTTGAGACCATTCACACTCACTTCAATTTCAAATGCCATACTTTGGCAGGGTTGCTGATGTCATTCACTTTGAAATGCACCTTTGAAGAAATAATAACCCAGTAAGTTCCATGGCACATCCTAAAACTTTGTAATACTGTAGTGTGATGTACTATTAGATAGGAGTTCTAATCCCAGACATGAAAACTGTGTGTGTGTGTGTGTGTGTGTGTGTGTGTGTGTGTGTGTGTGTGTGTGTGTGTGTGTGTGTGTGTGTGTGTGTGTGTGTGCGTGTGTGTGTGTTTGGTTGTGTGTGTAGGTATCAATCTTTTTGTGGCCATTCACAGTCACTAGGCACTCCTAAAAGTGGAGAACATCGATATCTGTGCAGTAACAGAGACCTGATCCAAAGCTCCAGCGAGCACCCTTGCAATGCCAGTTACAACTCTCACCACACCTGCAGCCACCAAACCAGAACCAAAACAATAAAGGTGGTGGAATGTCCATATTCACCAAGGATAGTCACATCACCATGCTACTTGCCCAACAGAATTGAGTCTGAAATATCCCCGGTGCAACTAACACTAGGTCAGACTGCAATCCAAATTGTATAGCTTGCTATAGATCCCCCACCATGCTCCAAGATTCCCACTACACCTTTTGAAACATACTGGGAAATATTATAATACAACCAAACACCATAATACTTGGTGACTTACACTACCCTGCCATTAACTGGGAAAAGTACTTGTGTACAAACACGTGCCCAATGGTTCTTGGAAGTCATAATTGCCAATGCCCTGGATCAAGTAACCTATAGTCCCACCAGGGGCTCAAATATCCTAGACCTGGTCATTACCAACATGGGAAATAAATGCTCCACACTTATGGTCACCCCATCAGTGGTCAAGTTTGCCCATAAGCTAATCACCTTTAACACCCGCATCCCTCCCCCACACCCCAGTAAGGAAACCTCCGTAATACACATCTAAAAAGCCAATGTCATGCTACACATGATAGACGTGACTAACGTCATGGCACCCTTGCAGATGGGAACTGAAAGGACAACTGCTGAATCCTACAAGAAGTCACTGTATGAGCACATCCACTTGTGCATGAATTGTGCCATCCAATATAGAACCAAGATGCTCCCCACCAAGAAAACTAAGTCAATGTGGTGGCCCCCTGCCATAAACATACTGTAAAACAGAAAGAAGAAACTGTTGCAGAAACAGGAGAATTTCCAGGATGCAAAATACTCCCTTACCAGCCACAGCAATAAGCTGGGATCCTGCATAACATCCACCAAAGCTAGTTACAAACATAATATAGCCAAATATGCCAAAGGCAACTACAAGTCGTTCCATAGCTATGTCAGGAATCTAAATAGCAATGCTCAGATCTGCTCTGAGCTACAACAGGATGGTATTAAATATACTGCTCCCAGGGATATTGCCAATATCCTGGCAGATCGATTCAGTGCCTACTGCACCCCCCTCCCACCCCTGAAAGGGCCCATCTCAATACTAAAGGATTACCAGATTCCTGTAATAATGGCCACACAGGTAAAAACCACACTCTCCAGAGCTGAGACAACAGCAGCCATGGGACCAGTCAACATCCTGGGCTGTGTACTACATGAACTACAAAATTAACTGGCACCTCACCTGCGTGCCATGTCTAATCATAGCCACACCTCAGGCTTTGTGCCCACTGTGTGGTGCACAGCTGCAGTTATCCCAGTCCACAAGGGGGGATCCACCTTAGATCCAGGGAACTTCAGCCTCAGCAGTATGATGTGCCTGATCTGCAAGGCCATGGAATGTATTATCATGAAAATTAAAGCAAAGACATTGGCAAACTGCAAACACTGGACCCTAACCAGGTTGGGTTTGTGAAAAGCTGATCATTTCACCTCAACCTGATTGACAACTTTGAATCAGTCTCCAGAGCTGTGGACAAGGGTAAAGTGGTTAGCACAGCCTATCCAGACCTTGGCAAGGCCTTCGACATTATCTGCCAGTCTGGAATCATAGATAAATGTACCAAGCTGGCCATTAATCCCTATGTCACCCAATGGGCTGCCAACTGCTGTGCTGACAGAACCCACACTGTAAATGTAGGTGACACCAACTACAGAACCAGACAAGTGACAGTTGGAGTACCTCAGGGTTCAGTCCTCGGACCAGCCTTGTCTGGCAACTACTGTTCTGAAGTACAGTCCAACACTAAGGGACTCTGGCAAACAAATGTTGCAGATGACTGCACACTGGGAGCCAATACTGAATCCTCACATGATGTGGATATTCTACCGATGCCAAGAAATGTATAGTTATCCCCTTAGGGAAGGGACATGTACCTGTGAAGTACCACATAGGTGGCAGTACACTAAACACCTACAGCGTGATAAGAGACATAGGGACACAGGTGGACAGTGGTCTCAACTTTGATAACCACATTGACACAACAGTCAGGAAATCCACCTATGTGTCACATCTCATCACTAAGGGCTTTACATTCAGGAAAAAGGAGGCCATTGTCCCACTGTAGTCATCTCTCAGTAGACCCAGTACAGACTACAATGGCCCAATATGTATGTACTTCACAAGGCATCTGCAACAACTAGAAAGGCTGCAGACACACCTCACTAAACAAATCACAGGCCTAAACAAGATGGCCTATGCTGACCATCTGAAAATCATCCAGCTGTACTCTGTCACATATCGTGTACTCAAAGGCGATCTCTGTTTAACATACAATGCCATGCCAAACCCAGAGCTGTTGGACATGCTACACTTAAAGAATTCCAACCCTCACAGCTACATGCTGCAGGAATCCAAACCTTGACATCACAATGAAAAATACATGCTGAAGGGATGTGTTCCTGACCCAGGGACTCCCCAGACTCTGCAATAGACTACCCATACATGTCAAGCAGAGTGCCTCTTTGGCCCTCTTCAAAAGGAACCTGAATGATTGGATAGGAGATAGTAAATTGACCCTGGGGATTATGTTAGTTGCCCTGCTAGACAGGGGGCCAGGGAAGTAAGTATTGTGGAAAGACATTGCCAAGGAATTATCATGGCTAGGCCCTAGGACTAATAGCCTCGTACCAACATATGAACCTATGACCTACACTTTCCATTGCCTAATCTTGGCAAGGCTGCTGATGTCATTCACTTTGAAATACACCTTTGGGGAAGGAGTAGCCCAGTAATCTCTGTGGTGTGTGCTATAACTGTGTAATGCTGTAGTGGGATGTACTAGTTAGATAGGAGTTTTATCCCAGACATAGCAACTGTCAAATGTGTGTGTGTTTGTCTGTGCAGAGAGCAATGCTTTTGAGGCCATTCACAGTCACTACAACTTCCATTGCCCTACTTTGGCAAGCCTGATGATGTCATTCACTTTGAAATACACCTTTGGGGAATGAGTATCCCAGTAAGCTTCATGGCATGTGCTATAACTGCATAATGCTGTAGTGTGATGTACTAGTTAGGTAGGTGTTCTAATCCCAGACATAGCAACTGTGGGACTTTGTGTGTGTGTGTTTTTGTCATGCATTTCCTGTGTGGAGGTAGCTGTGAGTGTGTAATAACAGGACTCATTGTGGAGCGCATTTTACAAGTTTCTTATATGGTGGGCCTATTATGTGTCACAATGTCCACCTTACAAGGATAACAGATGTCAAGCAGCAGAGAGGCTGGGGTCGACAATCTATACCCCTACATGTGACATCATGGCTTGGGGAACAATATAGGCAACCCTTGTATTACCCAGAGAACGCTGTCCAACCATGTCTCATATACAAACACACTCGGCTAGGCAACAACCACTATGTTGGTAGTTCCCTGCATATTGCCCACAGATAGTAACCATAGTGTGATTGCAGTGGACTACAGAGGACATGGCACCCTGTCCCATCCCTACAATAGGCAAATCATTGCATACAGTGCTCCTTTGCTATGTTCCCCACTGGACACCTGCAATAACTGTAGAGCTAGCAAATGTAATGCACAAAGGACATACCATGCCTTATACACATGCCCTGTATGGACAGATGCCACTGACACCAGTTAATACCTGTATCATGCTGCCAATGTAGGTGCAGGGTCAACCTGGTGTCCATTGCCAGTTCTCACCACATGACGTCAGGAATGGCACATCTGATGATAACAATCTGTCTACACAACATACCCCAGACACCCCAGGTACGCTTACACATGTCACAGAACATGCATGTGGGATGTGTGCACATCCCAGACACCAATCATGTTATGGAATATAGAACACATACATGGCAAGCATTGCACAGCACTGGCCACCCACAATAGTAACCCACATGACTGGATGCTGAATATAATACCCATCTGTGTGGGCCAATCCAGACATTACACCCCTGAGCCACACTGCAGACCATTGTCATATGGCCTGATGCCAAGATGTATCCTTTATCTAGTCTTGTACAGCTTTCTGACACAGTCAACCACTACACACCTGTGAAGCAATGCACCCATGCATGTCAGTACTGGCAAACCTGTGTGTGTGTGTGTGTGTGTGTGTGTGTGTGTGTGTGTGTGTGTGTGTGTGTGTGTGTGTGTGTGAGTGTGTGTGTGTGTGTGTGTGTGTGTGTGTGTGTTTGTGGAGTATAATAATTAGTACGCCATTCACACTCATTACACCTCCCATTCACCTACTGAAGCATGCCTTCTGATGTCAGACACCTTGACATAACCTTTGTCCATATATCATCCTGATAACCATTGTGGTGAATGTGATACCTGCGTATTGCTGTATTGTGGCAAACCAGCTAGTTAGGAAGCCTAATCATGACCCTGCCAACTGTCATAATGTGTGTGTGTCCCTGAGAGAGTGTGGTTGTGTCGAGCTTGACACCTGTCCTTGTGGAGAGGCACTTGTACTACATCTACCTTATCCCTTCTTTATCACTGTTGCTGATGTCAGTCACCATCAAATATACCTTTGGACAGCTCCCCAACATGTAAGCTCTGTGGAGCACGCAATAACTGTATAGACATGTAATAGCAATGCATAGTCATGCAGGGGTTTGAAACCCCATACTGATAAGTGTGTGACACAAACATGCTTAGGTTTTACTCTCCCACCCACTCCCTGTCTTACTTTGTCTCTGTCTGTCTCTCTCACTCCCTCTCTGGTGGATGTGGAGAAGTACACCTGCTTTGCTTAAGCAGCAGCTTGTGTTTTGTAAGTGATGCTCATGATCAGCTTATGGCCTCTGCATGCATTGCAGTCCCCCACTAGCTGATTGCATGTGGAAAAACTGTGGTAACATTCCCATAGCCAGTTGCATGGAAACACACTCCTATAACTAGGAACATCATGTGGATGTTGACCCTTTTCATTCACTGTGAGCAAGACTTCATGTTAGTGTTTGCCAAGCAGCATCACAGATGGTAGTGGGATATACCTCTAACAAAATACACTGTGGAGACAGGCCAACAATTAGGTGGGGAATGTTCCAAACATTACTGCAGAATGTAAGTGCTGCTCTCTGCATTTGGAGTAATGTTGGTTTAACAAGGTTTGTGTGGCTACGGCTAGTCTACATGATTTAATACCTGTCATGACAATGTTATGTGTTTGAGGAAACTCCCACCTGTAGGGTTATTTGCAGACTGGCCAGTGTTTGGAGTCTTATGTGTCCTGTGTTACTCACACATTACCTGCCTTAGAACTGCAGAGGCATAGTCTGAGGATTACAGTCAGTACATGGTGACAGCCATGAGAGTTACTGACTTTATATCCCTCATAGGACATATGTCACAACAAACCCTGTTACAGCAGCACATGTATGAGGTTATCACAGCAACATGTCAATAATGGCCCTGTGTTTGTGCCTCCAGCACAATGCTGTCTACCTTTGTACATATGTCATGCAGTAAGAGGTGCATATGTTCTGTACACCATTATTTATTGACATCATATCTGATAACAAGCCAGAGAAATATCAGACTGCTAGACATGTTATGTATAGTATGGGTTATCTCTGAGGACATAACCTGGGCATTCTCTGATTGTGTGTACGGTAATGAGGTCTGTGTACTTATGGTGATTGTCGACAGTATGTGTATTGGGAATACGTACCTTGGCCTGTGTACAGACTGTGGTAGATGTCATAAATGTCATTGTTCTTGGTCCTGTTCTATCTGATGTTACATGCTTCTCCAGTGTATGGTACTCTATTGGCTTACATGTTTGTAGAGCCAAACACACACATGTCCCATACCACTGAAAGACATCGGACCACACTGTGACATGGCCCAGTATATGTAGGGTTAGTGTGTGAGTGGCACATATGAGGATGGTGTTGATCAGACAGTCCATATCCTGTAATATTAAGCT
>NC_056743.1:1830657713-1830672713 GCF_019279795.1 Protopterus annectens | reverse complement strand
GTACACACACACACACACACACACACACACACACACACACACACATATATATATATATATATATATATATATATATATATATATATATATATATATATATATATATATATGTATATATATATGCATATCCTTGTCATGTGTAAATATTACTGTTGTGTATACCTTCCCAGATGTATCCCACCGTATGTATCTGATATGTGTATATTTAGATATAACATATGTGATGCAACAGTAATATCACTAACAAGTACTACACAATAGTAGAAGTTACAGCAATTGTTCAATACTATTCAATATGTGTACTGACAGATATATTGGAAAAACAACATCTGTCTTTGCAGCTGTCATGGTGTAGTGGATAACTGCTATGAATATAGTGTATAGGATCCTGGGTTCAAGACCTGCAAGGGCTGTTTATTTTGTTGGTGGGCAGAACAAGGGCTGCTGGATACAGAGCGGTTAAGGCAGTTTTGAGCAGCTTTAAGTGTGTTTGGTTGTGTTTATGTGAAGCTAAGCAGTGAAAAGGTACAGTTAACCATACAGGCGCTTACACCGTGTGGGCCTCGCTTACCAGTGGACAAATGTGCTTAGCTGTTATATTGCAGCAATGCCAACACCTGCTCAACATGGCTCAGTCCTGGTACCCAGTGCTCTCATTCCAGTATGATAACATAGCAAGGTAATGACATCTGTAATAAGTGCATGTAATGTCATGTACATAACATGCGTCTATGTGCTGTCATTACAGTAGCAAGGGGTATGTCTCCTGTCTGGGACACTTGAGTATATATGGCTTGTACAACACTCTTATCCATGTGAATGTGTTACATACATGGGTAGTATCCCAGGTTATATGCAGTCACAGTGACATGTAGTGTATCATTACGTTACTACTGTTGACAGTGCCTTTCCAAGTAAGAGTAGATTGCTAATTGAAGTATGGGAAACAAACACCCCTGCATGCAAAGATAGACTCTGAGTCCTCACTGTCATGTTCCTGGTGTGTGAGCTGTGCCTCATTAAATATTTCTTACTGGATAACGATCTGACATGTGGAAAATAACTGTAGACTACTGTGTGTAAAGCACATGTCAGTGTGGGCTGCCATCATGTAGTAATCGCATACCTATTGGTGTCAGATGTCTATCTGTCCATACATTCATCCTAATGCATAGCTAGTTGGTGAGCTGATGTCTGTCAGTCCCTGTAGAGATGTGCAGATGTCAGGTATCCATCTTTGATATGTACAGGCACTCTATACTTGACTGACACCGACATGCCTGCCCAGCTGTGTTATAAATACCACAGATAGGACTCAACACCCTGTACGCACCACATGCCATGGTTACCTCAACTGCACTACCACAGTCAACAGAACATGCTTGGATACGGGTCTTCACGACAGACACTAACCACGTTATCTAATACATGTTGCATACATGTCAGCTGGAGCAGCTCACCGGCCCTCTGCAGGAGGCACCCAGAGGATTAGCTGATGCATGTCACTCTCACCCTGAGGGTCACCAGAGTGGTGTCTGTTGATAGATGGCCTGCTGCCATATGGCAGGTGGCAAGATACCACTGTACACATATCCCCTACAATTTCCATCTCTCCATGGACAAGAGCCTGGTACACACCTATGAACACCTGCACTGATGCACCTCAGTACTGGCAAATGTGTACGTGTGCATTTCTGGGAATACCAGTGTTTGTGTGTTTGTAGACTTGTAGTTGGGAATACCCTGAGGACCTTCACACCCACCACACCACCCATTGCCATAGCTAGATGTGGCTGCTGATGTACCGGACATTACATGTACCTTGTTACGCTCCTCTACCTAAGGGCTACCTGGTACTAGCACAACACTGTTGTACAAATGGGTTGATCGGCATGGGCTACCCACTGAGTTCTGGCAAGTGTGTGTATCTGTGCATGTGTGGCTATATGTAGGGTACAGCATTCCAAGGCCACATATTCCTATTACAATATGCATTGCCACACAGTATTAGGGATAGTGATGTCCCTGCCCATAGCAGAGGCATGACAATGCATTACCCTACTATGCCTGTGGCATGTGCATTAGATGCATATCCCTGTAGTAGCACTCTTGGGATTGACTGGGGGTTTTATTGCAGTCCTGGACAATGTGTGATGGTGGGTATGTCAGAATATCATCATGGGTACCAGTGCGTACAATATCTATAGTTGGGTGTGAGTGCTGGGTATACTGTCATTGCACCATGGTACTCCCGGTACATTTCCCATGTACCACTGTATGGTGATCACTGCCACCATCAACCTTACAGATAACTGGTAACACTATCCAGCCCAGTTATGCATGTGTTCTGTGCAACCTACCTGTAACACAATGGACACACCGACAAGGCAGTTAGCACTGATAGGCCCAGGTCTCTCAGATGTGTGTCTGACTGTTATGTGTTTGTCAATGTGTATATGACAGTATGTCACATTATGTAGTGTCCATCTACAACCATTACATCCCCCATTACCATGATGTACATGCCTGGGGACGTTCTGCATGTAACATGTAACCTGGACCACACTTCGTCCTAAAGGCTCTGTGGTGTGTGCAATTAAAGCCACACACATCAGTAGCACTACATACCTAGTTAGGGGTCTAGTCCCAGTGTTGCCAAGTTAGATTGTGCATGTATGTGGAGGGATCTACTTCAGGTTGCAGAATATACATGTCCCAGGGGGTCATCTGTCCAAGCACTGTGTGGCATATGCTAACATGTTACAGGTATTATCCTATGGACATACATTCCATCACAACTACTGTTAGCTGTGTAAATGGCCACTTCCCCACTGTATGGGTGTGCAGCAATACTGGGGTTGGTATATATAGCTGGGTGTGACTGTTGTGGACACAGCATCATAATTGCAGTTACTGTTGAGTGTATCCCCCATGTAGCTGGCTGGAATACTGTGCAGTTCATGTTAACAGGTTAGGTATTTGTCTATCACACTATCTGTGGTTTTACAGCACCTCTCACCCTCCAAAGGGTAGGGGTATACCACCCACACCAGCACACACATGTTTACCATGTTCAGGATTGCACTACACTGGGGAAGGGGACATATACCCTGCTGGTACCATCATCAGTGACATTAAACTAGCGGAGTGCTTATTCAACAATGTGTTGTTCTGCATAGTCTGACTTGGTGGAATTACATAGGCTACAATGGGTTGCTTGCACAGGTAGATACATCCATGTGCACAGTATTCTCTGTGTAGTGCATCAACACCTAAGCCTCTGTGTGTGCTATACTCAAGCATGTGTGGTGTGTACCACCTAGTACAACTACCATTGTCCACTGTAGAAGGGCTACTAACAGCAGCCACCATGCTCTCACCTGTATACACCACCCCCAGACCTATCGGCCATGTGGCACAGGCAGCTACTGTTATACAGACCTGTGACATGTGTTCACCTGTAACCAGGATATGGCACAGCCAGGGTGTCACCACAGTGCCATACCCCTTGTGAGATATGACAGCAGACCATCCTCTTGCTGACACATGGACATCTGCAACACAAATGGATAACATTATGGAGACCACAATCACTCAGTATTAATAACAGCTATAATGCATCATGGCTGAATAGCTACACTACCTGACATGTAAGCATTAAACATTACAGCTGACAACATGTTACACATCAGTACATTGGTACACTGTAGTACAGTCACCATGTGCATTAGAAACATATTAGCCTGTCCCTGCATCAATGTTATGAATGACAGGAATGTGGCACAGGTATCATCATATGCGCAGGGTGTGTTGTTGGTTTGCCAGAGACCTAGGCTAGGCCATACATTTGACATCATGTGTGTGAGTGAGGGGTTTTAATTACTGATATGGCCTTGGTTAAGTGGTGTGTGTAGGTATGGGGTTGCCCTAAGTGTGTTTGTATTGTGTGTGAGTATGCATGCACACAGTACTGCCATGTGGCTGTCCTATACAGGTGTTTGTTGGACAGCTGCAGACCATACCTATTAGGGTGTGCAGTTCACCGATGCCAGCCACAGACACGAGAACTGTGCCTGCAAGGGCTTTCACGGCCATGTCCAAGTACAATCCTCGATATGCTACTCTCCCCTGATGATGACATATGTCCGCTGGAACCAGGTCTTTCCTGGGACTGGCCAGGGCCACATGCACATGACCTGCTGTGGTGTGGCGTGGACAGTGCCCACCATGCAGTGCTGGGTCTGGTACTGCCACTACAGGAGTGGCTTGGTGTTCTTGCACATCCACATCAATCCCCAGATGTTGGTGTTGCTGACCTACGTCCATGTGGCCATCTCACCACACCCACCACATGCTCTGGCATGGACAATCCATGGCGAAGGAGTCCCACCATCTCACCCCACTGTCTATCCATGACCTCTGTAAAATAAGGGAGGGCACCTGCATGATCATGGATGTTGTCATAGCTGAAAGAGCAGCCCTCTGCAGCCTCAGACCCTGTCTGGTGTACCGTTCCATACATGCTTGCGCCTCCAAGACAGCCTGAAACATGCATCTGGTGGTATCAGATTTGGTACGTCTGCCAGGGGCACGATGACCAGCAGCTCTCCCACGAACACCCCTGTAGATCTGCCTTTGAGGTACCCTGCCAGGCATCCAGCTATGGTTGCTGTGTCCAGACATAGATACCACACTGTCCTGTGCACTGCCACCAACCACCAACTATCCCTCTGCTATGGCCACTGGTGATGGGGTATCTATAGGCACTGTGACTGTGTGCAGGGATGGGGTGGATAACAGGGGGATGTCAAACAATGGTGCAGTTTTGGCCTCTGACAACCCCGCCTGTGCCTCAACACCCCTATCATCATTTTCAATGTCTGTATGGAAACCAAATTCAGATTGCCTGCAGGATGGACCCTGACCTACCTCGCCACCTGTGAGGGGAAACAAAAAACGCACTTTAAGACCTGTACATCATTGCTTAACAGTACATAGATGTACACACACACACACACACACACACACACACACACACACACACACACACACACACACACACACACACACACTCCCTGACATTCCATCATAACACCTACCTGTCCCTGAGTGTACAGACTGTCCCAAGTTTATTCTCTTAAGTTCCCCATCCTGCATCACACTTGGATACTTACACTCATTAATACCAACCACTAACATATCATTCTTCTAATTGCCTATACAAATGATCACAAAACATGGACCTGTTACTCCATTACCTCTTTGACTTGATTGGAGTCAGTTTTACAAGGACTCACTGCTGTCATCCAGTGTTCACCCTGGGCTTGTCCAGACATCGTGAGCATGGCCCCCATATGTTAGGGGCTACTACAGTTACTGAATAATGTCACACACTGAAGTGTCATATGTAACTATTGCTCAGTAGATGCAAGATCTGTTGCTCTATTAACTTATTATGTGGACAACAGTAATATGTGCATACACTCACTGGTGTTGTCTAGTAATTCCCCAATGCATCTGTAGTGCTGCAAACGTGGGCATTCATTCACCTTTCTGCTGATTGCAATTATAACAGTATACCTGGTGTCTAGTTTCCCTCCCAATGCATGTTCCGTGCTACAGACCTTATTATACTATCAGCTGTCCTGAGATTAAATATCAATCAAGTATTCCTGGTGTCTCATGTGTAAGTCCATGTCCATGTACTGCACGATTTTAAAGGGAAGTCAAGACGTGTGAACAAGCCCACAATCACACATGTCCATACATGGACACACACACACAAACACACACCCACATACACACATCCTACATACAGCAACCCCATCCACTCCACCAGATTGCACTTACAGACAAAATGACTCCCCATGCCCCCCCATACACACACAGTTACAGGTGAGGTTGCACGAAGATATTACACACAGACCTCCCATTGCCCATCTGTCAATATGCATAACATATGGTACTAAACAGCATGCAGTGCAACTATATTCAATCCATGCTAGCAACAGTATACATGTGTGTAATGCATGGGCTGTGTTTGTAGGTGATGTCCCTTCCCCCGGGAAACACTGCACCCATGTACACAGTATTGCTTTGCACCTGTTCAGCACTGTGCCATGTACTGTGCACCATACTTCACAGGTGTACATGCCACTGCTATATGTGTATTACAGTGTCAAGTATGTCTGCTCTGCTGCTCACAGCCCCTATGTGTTTGTCTGACACATACCTGGGATGATATGTGGACAGATGTCATTTCTGAATGCCTGATGTCTGATTTACAGATATCATCAGTGGTGCATGTATGACCAATATGATACAATTACATTGATAACCGTCAAACCTTACCATGGTTATGGGGAGTGTACACACCCTTATTGATATGATGCCCTCTTCCTTAATATTCCATGGGACCACATTACTGCATATGTTAACATTACATGAGCCTGATATGTGACACATGTCCTGTACAATCAAATGCAGTGTCAAACAAATGTGTTTGTTGTGCTTATGCTGATTGAGATGCATACACTTTGTGGGTGCATATGTGTGCATGCCCTTATCATGATGGTTTGTTGTACCTACTGTTATGTGTACTACAGCAGTCACTATTCCTGGCAGAGGTACACTAGCATGGGCCATCTGCATTTGCCAGTATTTGGTCAGTCTGCCCTACACATGTCCCCCAACTCTGCGTGATTGCAAGGTCAACTCATGTGCGCATCCCTTGGAGTTCACACACTACCTTCACTATTGCTGTGGAGTCAGGGTTATGTCTGCCACAGTTCCTGACCCTGACTGTGTGCAAATACAGCCATTTGTAGCATCCTTTCTATCCCTGCTGCAGTTCACTGTTGTGTCATGATGGCATCCTTCCCCACCTTCAGCCCTTTTGCAGATGCTTGACAACTATGGCCTACACATGTGTGTCAATTTGCAGTGCCCCAAACACTGAACACCACATGTAACAGCCTAGTCCCAGCTAATGAATGGCAAACATACAGATGTACACTGGCATTGGCATGGTACAGATGAGGATGGTGGGCCTGAGGTGGGGTGAGGTATTAGTTGTGCAGCACATGTATCTTATGTGATACTGTCTGCAGGTTTCCAACGTGGTCTTAGTACATCAGTACACATTGCAACACATGCCTTTTGGGGCCTTTTCTGTTATGCATATGCTACCTGTAGAGAGGCCTGGCTGATGTTTCCTGTGGTACAACTCTAATTACCCTAACCCATGGGTCACACGTTTGCAAAGTCCAGGCAATTGCTAACATGGGTACTGCACAGCTAGTACTTGCTAGACATTCCTGCAACTCCCTCAGTGTTATGGCATGTTACTAGACAGCCTGCATGAATGGTTTGCTACATGTGACATCATCTGTCTTGGATGGCCATCTGTTTATTTTGTATTATTATTCCTGTCTCATACATCCTCACCACATTCATGACTGTCTGCACTGTTTGCCATGGTATATGCAATGGTGAGGTATGGCTACATGTCCAACTCCTGGGTACTACCTGTTGAGTATGGGGTCCATGCTATGGCATGTAAGATGTGTGCAAGCCATGGCTGCCTCTATTGCAGGTAAGTGGGCACATATGATGGCCAAACATCTTGGACATCAAACCATTTCTTGGTGTGACACTGGGGAAGTGTACTTGCTGGAAGGTGCATTTCCATGACAAATGCATGCAGTCAGTACCTTTACTAGCTGCTTCCACTATATTTTATCTGGAGTGTGTGCACACATATCCTTCCAGTGTTTGTGAAGGTATGTATTCCCCATATTTGCTGTCCTAACATACAATTCCATATTATACACTCATTGCTCATGTTAGGACCACATTGCATGTTGTAAGAGTTGTGGACTGCAGTATTGTGATATGTCATAGTGTAGATCTGTAATAGTTGCCATTGTAATACTGGTATATACACTGTTGTATCAGTGTATAAGGGTGATGGTTCACAAATGTCCCTACTGTAGACCATTTGTCCCACCATTATGTTCATCTCTGTGCACACATTTTGCAATGACAGGATGTTAGTTATATTGCAGGAGTCTGACATACCATTCTGATACACCATCATGGTGACCACTGTGGTGCAGTACAGTTAACAGCAACAATACATGAACATGTATGGCATGCATTATGGGTAGGTGTGTTAAATGTGTGCATTGAATATACCATGGCCATAACATGACCGGTGTATTGGCAAACCTGAACAAACACCATACTCACCAGCTACAGACTACTGCCTTGGAGGTATACCAGAGGGACCTACATAAGTGTGTGAGAGATGTGATGTCAGTAGCTACAGCTGTGGCATTGGAACAGGGTGGGTGCAGCATTACAGTACATCAACAGTACAAGCCCACAATACTACAGATTATGCACATCTGTTTATTACTACTATGCAACAAAAGACTATATATATATATATATATATATATATATATATATATATATATGTATGTCATCTCACATATGCATGACGTAACTGTACAGATGCGGATGGATACGCAACAGAGGTCTACTGATGTGCCCTGTGGCTTTATCTGCATGTTCCTCTGTCATTGTGTGGGTAGCACCCACCTCCACTATGCTCTCAGCCAGGTGTTGTGTGTGCGGGCGGGCAGGTGCCCCAAGGCTGGCAAGGAGCTCCTCAACAGGTGTCAGAGGGAGCTGGATGGCATTGCCCTCTGCTGTTGCAAGCTGATCTCCCTGACTGCAGCAGCACGCTGACAGGCATTGCAAAGTAGGTTTGTGCAACAATGCCGAACCTGCTCATAACTGTGGTTATGCAGGCCGACATTGTTTACCCTGTGGACAAGATCGTTCCACAGGGCGGTCCACTCCTGCTGCTGATGGGCTGTTTGGCCGAACAGCACCTGGTAGTGCTGCACCAGGTGTGAGATGATGACATCATTCACCTCCACTGTATAAATGGGAAGCCTGTCCCGGGACATCTTGCCTGAAGGACATAAAGATGGAAACAGGTCTGAGGACCTCATACAGCAAGGTCATAATAGTTTTTAATACACATCTCTTTCTCCCTCCCACCATATCTGCAACAACAATCTGATCACACAACTCAATAGTTATGTCTATTGAATAACTACCATTGAGACATATATTGTATTGCACAACACTTTGTGCCATGTATTTGTAGTCCCTGTGGGGACTCTATCATTGGTGGTCTGATATGAACAATGTCACCTGCATGCCATTGTAAGGGCCACTATGGCTCCATCTATGCATGTGGTCTGTTTGCTATGTGATTGCTGCACATCTGTTGTTTTGTGTTATTGGGGATATCTATGCATGCTGTTGAACATGATCTGGGAATGTGTGGACTATTACTACCCACATATGTTCTATAACAGTGACACAACAGCATGTTTAGGGAACAGTTGCCAGCAGAACCACCTCTCCCACCGCATCTTGCCATTTTACCAGGCCACATCACATGTGGGACCCATCCTGGGGCCTCCTCATCTACTGGTCCTGCACTACCTCCAGGTGGAACCACCTCAGGGGATGGTGTTCACTCCCCGCAGGAGCACACACAGACATGATCCTGTCACCCAAGGTCAGGTCCAGGGTCTAGTGCATAGGGAGCTCCACACAGACTTGCGGGATGTGCTACAGCACCTTGAGGTTCTCAGTAGACACTCACAGGGTCTGCATGCTCCTCCTGCTCAGCCTCCTGCCCAGGCACCTTCAGGGCCATGAAGCTGATTTTGTGACTGGCCATGGGTGGGGGCCTTGGTCCCATTGTTTCCATATGGGGGCTCATGGGGCTTCCACATCGCAGACAACACTCCCCATCCAGGGTGTTTACCCACCACATGTCATATGCTGCCCCTGTAGGCTGTCTTCTCTATCTTCCAACATAACCCACCTCCACAAATATACCTGTTATCCTTCTTCAAATTCACAGTCCCACTTTCACAAACAAGGGCAATGTGTTCCGAACATGGGGTTCACACCTGACATAACCATCCATTTTGCACACACTTACTGCTATATAGATATATATATTATACACACACCACACACACACACACACACACACACACACACACACACACACACACACACACACACACACACACACACACACACACACACACACATTTAGTATATCTTTATGGGGTGCATTCAGACAAGTCCACACTCTCAGACTCTCCTTCCTGCACAGCTGCACTGTTCTGCCTTGCTAAAACACTGACATGTGCCACATGTGGACACAGCATAACATTAGGGGGGTATATATAGGGACAGATTGCAGGTAAGCCTATTACACACCCATGACATTTCTGCATGAACATTGCATGTTAACATGACTGTCCTGCAAGTGGTGGGCTCTGGAATCCAAGTGTCTATCATAACGGCATTACTTTCACCACCAGCTATTGGCCACACTAATATACATGTTTTGCGTTACACAACACACACTATGATGGCTTACATCTTGTCAGTCAGTGCTGATCTGCACAGTTGACAGGTATGGCCCACTGCCCACAGGGACAGACACCATTGTCCATAGCAGTTGTTCAGCTGGACATCATTACAACAACACTTGATGGCACATACAAATCATTCCACATCATCTATCCCATTATTATGGACCAAGTACTACATTCAGTTACATGCATATATACTTCACATACCTGTTATGGAAATGATGTTTCTTCTTGATAGTTTGCTGTGTGGATGTGATTTTTTTTTTGTTTGTTGTATTTTTATTTATTTACTTATTTTGTGCTTTCACCCTCTCTCTCTCTATCTATCTTGGTCTCTCTCCACTAAATGGAATGAGCTGCTTTAAATAGATTGCAACATGGATTTTGTAGGTGATGCACATGATCAGGTGATGGCCTCTGCACCAATCAGAGTCTACCACTTGCTACCTGCATGCAGCATGCTGTGTAGTATTACCAATTACCACTGTCATGGCAACCCACTGCTATAAATTCCTACATCATGTGGGCATGGTCCCTTTACCTTTCCTGTATGGAGGACATCCTTCCTGTGTGTGGGCAGCAGTGTTACAGACAGCAAGTAGCAATACCTGTTACAAGAGGGCTTGCAGACTCAGGCTAGCTACATATTTGTATAAGGTTCCAGACCTACAGACAGTGTGAGTAGTGTTGTTGTATGCATTGTATAGCACCAGTGTTACAGGGTTTGTGTGTACATAATAGTTTGACATGGAATGCAGTCTGTCTGCATAGCTCTCAACTGTGGGCCTATCCACATGATGGCCAGAGGTGTGCCTGTTATGTTTTGTCTGTTCACCACACAGGTCATGTGTCAGATATATCACTGGCATTGTGTGTGTTGAGTGCTGTCAATACATGGCTACATCCATTTGTGTTTCTAACTTCACATTCCTGATTAAGAGTATGCTGCAGACTATCCTGTAACACCAGCAACTTTCTCACTGTATAACAACACTATTTCAAATATGGCCCTGTGTTCCAGCCTCTGTCTTCCACCTATATACCAGGCTTTGTTTATAAGACATGCAGTAAGAGGTTGTTATGTAGTGGCCTGTGATTATGTCGTGCTGCCATTTCTGCCATCATTCCAGTGCTGTTGCGGTCCCCACACATATTGTGGGGCAGGGTCCATATATATGTGGGCTTCAGCTGAACAACACATGTATGTCCTTCTGCAGTCCAGAGGTCAGTGTACATAACAGTGTTATATGACACTGTAAGTTAGTCCATGGGGAGGGGTATGCACCATATATAACCTAGGCTTTTATATCATGTGAGGGATATTGGTAGTAATCCGCCTTAAGGTATTTGGCTGCTCATTTCCATACATTTCACTTTGGGAACATTGGTGGCCTAATGCTTACTGTCATACAGACTGCTCTATTTGTCAGTGTGATAGATGTTTCCAGTTAAGCATTGTTATGTAACAGATGCATCCTCATTGTGGCAACTTAATTCTTTTCCCCCTAGAGGGTGAGTACAGAGTACAATTTGAGGCTGCTGAACTATACATCTGCATTACTTACTGCTGATTGATCGTTATCCTCTGGCCCAGTCTTTCTTTACTGTTGTACTACTTGAAGGCCTTGGCCTGGACAGCAATATATGTTATGCTTTCAGATTACCATATAAAATGATCTGCTTGAGAGTTGCATTGTTCAATTAGTATGTATTTCAAAGACCTAGCAGCTATATGACATGGCATATACAACTGTAATAGTACACAAATAAACATGTCTTATGTATGCAAACCTGTTTGTGGTGTCATATCCTTTGACTTCTCTGTGGATTTATGTTTCATGCAACAATTGTCTTTTGTATGAGTGAATCATACACTGTCCATTTGAAAAGGTAGCAACTGTAGGAATACTGGCTGTTCGATATGCTGTGCACCCACTAAATATGTATTTTCTTATACATATCTATGTGTGTTTATGTGTATTTACATATATATTAATGTATATATATGTATCTGCATATATGTGTGTGTATGTGTCTTTGGAATGTTATTGCTTACATATTCCCTATGGCAGCCAGACTGTACTACATGATATGTTATTGATACCATCCTGACATCATACAGGTGGGATAGATTACTGCTAATGTGTTGTTGGCCATGTTGTGTAGGGTCCTGGGTATGGGAATTGCAACAGTTGGTATTGTGTTGGAGGGCAGATCTGTTTGGCTGTGAAGGAGGGGGTGATATCAATACTTACAAGTGGTATTTAGCTTGCTCCCCTTACCCCCATTAACGGCGCCTTTGGTCATATATGTATTTGTTATGTTCTCTTTTATATCTATAGCTATAAATCTGTATATACATACATGTATATATATATATATATATATATATATATACATGTGTGTGTGTGTGTGTGTGTGTGTGTATATATATATATATATATATATATATATATATATATATATATATATATATATATATATATATATATATATAATATATATATATATATATATATATATATATATATATGTACAGTTGTGAGGTATGATTCTGCATACAGCTTACTACCACTCCCAGGATTCGAACCATGGCCGTGTGTGCTAAAAATACAACACTTCACATCTTAGTTCAGTGTGCTGTTTGGATTATGTTGTCTATATTTTCACTGTTTTCTGTCTAAGTCTCTCTCATTTGTACAATATGGCCTCTTGTGATTACAACAGTCATATACAGACATTCCTACACATTTTATTTATGTAGCACAGTGTGGGTAAGAGTGCTTAACACAACAGTACTATTAAGGGATTGCAACCACATGATACCAGAGTAAACACAAGCAGTCCAGCAGTTAGACCTTTATTGTCAGGCTGTTAACCTTTTATTTACATGCAGCCTATATGAGACTCTTCCTGCCATATTGTCTGGTTTATTCAGTACATGCCATACACAATACATGTTTTATACTGGCAATTAACTTTCTACTACTTTTAGATTTATTGCTTATGACAGTACATGCAATATTATTACTCACCCGCCTCGCTATGCAACCTCTGCAATCTACAGGCATGGGCTTCCCAGTTCACATCCTGCTCATCTGCTGTCAAAGACAGAAGAGGAATATTTAGCCATACCTATCCATAATATATATGAGCTGGCAATTATTAAACAGGTAGTAGACTGATACTTACACACAGCTGGGACATCACCCGTCTGCCTAGCCTCTTGGATCCACTGATCCAAGAGCTCCCTCTTTCTCCATTTCAGTTCGGCATAGTGATGCCTGACCTACTCACCAGTTCGAGATATGTCAGTAGTACTGGTGAGGTCACCGGTGAGACAGTCCCAGGTTTACGCTTTATATTAGGAATCCTGGTACTTGCCCTGCAGCAGTCTCTGGTCATGGTCTTTAACAAGGAGTCCTGCCATGACTTTGGGCTCCAGGATGCCCTAGCGCTGCACCTGAAAGTGCACTTCTTCACCCACACCGATCATAGTGCCTACAGGAGGAAGCTGCATCCACTTATGAAATGTGTTCACACGTGTGGGGTTTAAATAGGGCCAATTTCCCACACTTTGCCATGATTGGACGGTTTTGAAAATGCTAAGCTATGGGCAAACCTACTTACCTAAGGTTGACATTGCTTAAAGGGGTATACTAATGGGCAAACTGATTTAGCTGGCCTACACATTGCTTACACCAAGTAAGCAGGGGTGTGCAATGCTTAGCATTGCTTAATTTTTAATTTGCACACTCTGTGCTGTTTGGCATTGATTTATCATTCACTACATGTTATATATGTGTTTGGTATCCATGATTCACATGTACATACACTGTATGGGCTCCTTGTGTTTATTGGGGGATTACAACACTTTATTACAATGACACATCACATCTGGACTTAATATTCACATATTTATGTTATGTAGTAGGTTATACAATATAAAACTGTACATAGATTCCTTTCACATGTTAATTTTGATTTTCCTATAGTGAGAATCTGTTTTGTGTACCTCATTGTTATGTATTGTTGTGATGGCTTACTAGTTAACTACTGTGACTATAGTGTACAGAGTCCTGGGTTCAGGACCTGCAAGAGCTATTTATTTTGTTGATGGGCAGAACAGCGGCTGCTGGATACAGAGTGATTATTGCACTTTTAAGCAATTGTAAGCAGATTTGCATGGGTTTGCATGACAGTAAGCAATGCTAACTTCCGGTTAAATATGCTTTTAGAGAGTTAGCTTCAATATTGCTTAATCTGTGTGCGCATTGCTTACCCCCATGCAAACAGGCTTAAACCCACTTACTACTGCTTACAAGTGCTTACACCCGCTTACCCCTGCACTAATTTAGACAGAAATGTAACATGGTTCTTGAGAAGGTGGTGGATTTGGACACTCTATTGATTTATCATTCATTACACATTATACCTTTGATTTGTATCCCTGATTCATGTGTACATGTACTGTATGAGGCACGTGTGTTTATCTGTGAATTTTACATTATTACAATGACAC
>NC_056743.1:1830610213-1830647713 GCF_019279795.1 Protopterus annectens | reverse complement strand
CCCTCATTTCATCATTTTTGACAAGATATTTCTTTGTTTTCAGTAAGTACTGCTTCATTTGTTTCTAACCTCAGAATATCTGCCTAAATTCTTCATCCTTAAATTTTCAGGGTCTACTTATTAGTTTCCCCTCAAATGTTTGGCCATGCCCTGTATAGACATAGACACCTTGGGTGATATTTTTCCTGTAAAAGCATGATTGAAATTTCACCAGTACCTAGTAACACAGGACATCTAGTTTTCAGTGACAAGCACTGTCCCCAGTTGCAAACTAGATATGTTGCTTTATATTCTCACTCCAACTGTCTAATCAAGAAAAAAGGGTCTGTTGCCATGGATATGAACTTTCTCACTATCTCCCTTACCAGCTTGGTGGATATTGGCATTCTGAGGCAATGTAGAAATTGCCTCATGTTTACTGACAGCAAGTTAATTCTCAAACAAACTGATATAGTATGTGAGAGATGTATTTACATAATGTCACTGGAAGGCAAAGCTGTCCCATAAAAGTACTCCTAATGTCAATAAGGTTGTCAGTAGTAGACACACTGCACACATCACACACAATTCGAAGCAGACACAGACTCACATATGCTGAGGCACTTAAATGTGACCTAAACCCCAAAGACCTCTTTGACAAAGTACACAATACAAATACCATAATCAGCCCTGAATGCACTCTTTCAAAACAACACCCACATCAACACATACAGCCAGACCTAATGGAGCCTCTACTTCTAAGCCCATAAGGCATGCCACCACACAATACAATATTCTGGTCAATGGAGATGCCATCATGAGACACACTGATGTCCCTCTCACCAGGCTGAGTAAGGAGAAAGTCACGGTCAGTTGCTTATCAGGGACCAGGATCCACCACATTACGCATGCACTCAGATCATTGCACCACGAGTACCAGTATGACTCAGTCATAGTCCATGTGGAAGTAAATGACCTGAGTTGCACCTCCCTAGACTATATGAAAAGAGACATCATGGAACTTTTGGAATATGTGTCCCAGGCTGGTATGAGCCTAGCATTGAACAGCATTTTACCTTCTTCAATGACAATACCACAATATGAGCAAAAGATGACTGACTTTAATAATTGGCTTAGTTTCTGGTGTCATTCTAAGGGGGTGCAATATTTGTCAGGCTGGAAGGAGATGGTCAACAGACCATGCTGCTTTTCCAGGGATGATTTGCACCTCTCCACTCTAAAATATTAACTAAAATGTTGTCTTCCCCCATAGTGTATTTTTTAAGCAATGCCAAACTGAAAGTACTTTCGATATACCAGATCAAAAGCAAGAAAATTTAAAGGTATTACCAGTCAATGCTAGGAGTCTAAACAAGAAACTCCACTCCCTAGAAGCTCTTTTCACCCTAGAGAATGCAGACATCCGTGTGGTCACTGAGGCATGGTTTAAAGCACATCGACAGTGCAAGATTATAATGCCCTCCACACATTTAGATCAGCTGCTACCCAAACGGGGAATAAAGGTAAGTAAATACTAGTGCAGAGTTAGACACAACCGAAAACGTCAGTAGCACTGCTGTATTAACTGCTCCTAAGTCTGGTACAAATCTATAAGCATGTTTCCTGGTTTATTAAAAGGTAATTCAGGTGTGTCACATGGGCTTTGTGTTGGGACAATTATTCCTTGTTGGAATAATGCAGAAATTACAGCTGTGACTGCTTTTCTCTGCTTCATTTGGCAAAGAATAATGAACTACCACAGACAGGCACTCATTAGGTTACAAAACTACTTTTATAAGTTCTGCATCTTTTATGACCTCTACCTTATTACTTATTATTATGAGTAGTCCTGAGCTATGGAAGGATGGTTTCCAGTTATTCCAAATTAGCAATATCTATGGTCTATTCTTTTATCAGTACTAAAAAAATAGTATTTTTCATCTGCACAAACATCAGGTGAATACAGAAACAAAGGAGAGGTTTAATTTGAAAGTTCAAAGAAAACTATCTAGAGTACAGTAAATAGTACATTATAATTTAGATAGTAAATCTCTACTTAAAATGTTTAATTGGACAGTGTTTCTTACAATAAAGGTATGTTACTCTTTTAATGGACTGATTTGAATAGGAATAGGCTTTGTTTTTGGGTAATTCAGAAGGAGTACAGACACTCCCATGCCTCCAACTGTTTTCATGGATAGTGGGAGTTTTTCAGTATTTGATGATGTAATCATATATCTAGTTGCTCCTGTGTTCACAATAAAGGTAAGAGAAGAGTTACACACAGTAATGTTAATAAAGTGACTTTCTTGGTCAACTAGTACTAAGGCAAATAGCAGTAGTTCCTGTCCATGGTTGTCCTAATGATCTTGTTACCATGTAGGTAGCTGCCAAGCAGTACTCCACATTGGAAATTGCCCTTCTGCTTATGGTAGTACTTGGATATTTGGTGAGTTTGTCTACTGGAAGGATGAATTAATTTGTGAGGAAAGTGGGCATTCATTATGTCAGTGCCCAGTTTGCCCACATTCAAAGCAGGGACTAATGCACTGTTCACAGTGTGGGGCTTGTGGGGATGTGGGTGGGTAAATGTTTTGTTGGTATTGTCTTGGGGCTTGTGGTAAAACTCTAAATCTGCCTCTTCTGCCCCATTTCATTCTCTTCCTCCCTATTTCCTCCTCTCCCTCCTCTGTCCCTGCAAATCAGGATTGAATTGTTAGAACTGAACAGCTACGAAAATCTGCTCTTGAAGTGTGGTAATAAGCCATCTACAAAAACTGCTGACAACCTGCTGGCTATTGCTCTTTCTGTAGGTTCTAGGGCCCCAAAAAAGCTTCTAACACATCTATCATGTGTTGCAAACATGCATCAATGGATTCATTCTCTTTTTGTACAGCTGTGTTAATTCTTGCCGGATTAAGTGTTGGGGGCATGCTGTAGCAATGTCTTTTAATAAATTGTCTCTAGTAGTTTGAAAACTGTCGTCACTATGTCTTGGAATATTATCACCTATAGCTGATTTTTTCCTTTTAATAATGTCAAGGAGAGTTGAGACTTTCAAAACTGCCTTTAAATCATCAATAGTAGGGTTTTGTAGATGCCAATGGTCTTCTCTGTTGGCATACTTGGTTGAATGTGTTTGAATGGGAGGGAGACAAAATACAATAGTCTGAAAATCTTCTGCAGTTCACAGATGCACTATGCTTATTGTAGTAGGTTCATCATTACCATCCTTAATGGATGTAACATTAGGTACCTCTCTCACCAGGTGCATTGAGTACTGAATGTAGAGGACTTGGTGTCTGTAGAACAACCAGAATGTGACTCTTCATCTGTATTCTGTTTAGAAGGTGGATTCCACTGATATTCTTCTTTGTCAATAATTATTTGGAACTGCGTGACTGATTATTTTTAGAGTGCTTGTCTTTCGTGGGGCACTTTTATTACTGGATCATTTTAATTTACCTATATTTTTCATATTGCTTGGACATTTGTGTTTATGGTATAACTGTTTACCTGTGTTGGCTATTCTCACTAACATTTGATCAGAAAATGACATGGCAGGTCATTATCACTGTTGTCCAAATCTAGTATTTTAAACTGATCCGTGGGGATGAGTAGAAGTGCTGGAAGCAACTTGGGATGTATCAGGGGAAGTAGTAGGTGGATCAGTAAACTATACCTCCATCTGCCCTTTTGGAGAAAGAAGGCTTCCAGCTTCCGAAGAGGCAGGATGGTCATATGGCGGAGGGGATGTAGGGGCCGAAGTAATCAGTGGCTAGGCTCTGACCAAAGAATCTGGTTGGTTAACTTTTAATTTTTTAACTAACTAGTGTTCAGGATAGAGACCCCATGTACAGGATTTTTCTTCTGCACATTTTTGTAATGTATTTACTGTTCTATAACTGCCTGCAGCCGTGCTTTCAATCTAGCTGAATTATATTTTAAATTTCTAACTGTGACGTTGTCCATACTCTGGGCCAGCAATCAAGGAGACACAATCCTCACCACTGACTCTGGTGAGGGATGGTAACTAAGAGCAAAGATGGATTCACACAGAATGTGGGTCTCTGCACTAAGCACAATTTCCCTTTTGAGCACACAGGGAGCGCTATCCAAATTTGGGGCTGGACTCTCTTTTTCTCTCACCCCCACAAAACTCACCACTGACCACCTTGGAGCTCTGTGTCCCTGTTCCCAGTAGCTGACACACACACACACACACACACACACACACACACACACACACACACACACACACACACACACTTGAGCATTTGAGTTTCACACACACATATATGCATCTGGGAAAAGCTGGTACAGATTTACTACCTGTGCCTCTTTCTGCCCAGAACCTGAGGTAATCAGGTTGCCACCAGTCAGCTATTTTAAGGCTCTTACAAAGGGTACGCATTTATACTGTGCAACATCAATAGTAATACTAATAGTGGAGTGTGGCCAAAGCAGCAAGGCTTTGAGGAGTGGCCACATTATCACCAAAATAAGCATAAGTACTTACAAGATGTTAAAAACATTCTCTAAAGGACAAGCCACAATAAAAGGTATTAAAATATTTAATAATAAATAGACAGAAAACAAGAGAATACTGAATACAGTAAATAACAGAGTTTCAACCACAGAGATTCCAAAAATAATATAGTTGGATAGTTTCTCACAATTGCAGAAAACAATACTAAGCTATTCTCATTTGATGTTCCTGTCTAACTAAGGAATTACTGTTCCCAGAGTACTTGCTAAGCAAGGTAGGCTGATGTATGCTGAGTGTCTTACCACAGCAAAAGCCAGATGACGTTTATCTCACTATCTCTACCGAATAACTGCATCTAACACTGACTGACTGCCTGAGTGTGTGAGATATATCTATATCTAGATCTATCTCTCTCTATATATATATATATATGTATATATATATATATACACACATATATATATATATACATATATATATATATATATATATATATATATATATATATATATATATATATATATATACACACACACACACACACACACACACACACACACACACACACACACACACACACACACACACACACACACACAAAGACATATGAGATCTTTTCAGAAATCTTTTGTATCAGATTCTATGCTGCTGCAGGGTTCCAAAGAGTTCAGCTGGTTACAGGATAACATCACCTCTGGTCACCTGAGTCTGGTACAATACACACACAGAGCTTTGCTAAAATCTATGGCAGCATCTGAAAGCTATAACACAATTTCTAACTTTCCACTCTTCTTAGGGTTCTCTGATAAAGCATTCACATTTGATCAGTTACAGCAATACAACCTAATATACATTTACAGATTTTAACACAGGTAACTTTACCAACATATGTTTACTGTATAAATCAGAGAGATAATCAAATGACATAAACTTTTTTTTTTTTTACAAAACTCCATCTGGCTGTGCTGGCATATGTACACATGTACTACCCTACTCTCGCTGGCACAGATGACCCTAACTCATAACATCACACTAACTACAGATTCATTTTCCTTATTTTTAGATTCTTCTTGACAGTTGTTAAAAGCCGACCCATAAGAAGCAGGTTCTTTACTTTTTTTCTCTTTAAATTTCTTGTTAAGATTTTCTAAAATATTCTTATCAAAAGATCCACTTCTTGGCAACGGCAGTGCACCGTCATTTTTAGTGAGCTCTGACTGTTTTAGCAAGTAACTAAAATAGTCTTGGCCATATTTATCAAACATATGCCTGTCTGAGTCCCACACTCTAGCTCTTTTAATACACCCACATTTGCAATAATTGTATTTGCTTTTTTAACACCCCTAACCGGGAAAAGTCGAAAGACATTACTATTGAATTATCACTTAAGACATGGGCAAGAATACATTTATATAAAAGAAAATAAACCATATTAACATGCTAACAGTTGCAAACATTATACATCATATATATGCTTTTATACAATGATCATCAGACCAACATTACACAAATTGCTCAGTTCTTCCCCCGGATTCTCTATGCCCTGCACGGCATGCATGATTAGTGCAGGAGCTCTAGCAGGCAATATGTCCACCTTGCAACCCAGGAACAGCCTGCAGGGGCGTGCACGAGAGCTCCTGCACTAATTATGCACGGACTAAGCCCTGGTATGCAGGAAAAATTCATGCAAATGATGTGATTTGCAATCCAGGAAGCTTGCAATAGTCCATGCAAGACAAGTGCTATCTGAAGAAATGTACTCAGTAGCCGAGTACATTTCTGCAAAATCCGAAATGGAGCTATGACAGCTCCAAATAAAGGCTGCATATCATTGAGGAAGCCTGCCAGTGGCCAAGAATAAGGCCACTGGCATTGCAAACAATAAAAAAGAAATAAAAAAAAACAGCTTTTTTTTTTTTTTTTGCCGATCTCGGCTGTTTAAGCATGGGGCAGCGGCGTGCAAACAGGATTGGGGGAAAATAATGAAATAAACCTAAAATAAGCATTCTAACTAAAATCAGTATTCTGCCATGCAAGTCAATGGCAGGCAGAAGACAACCTCGCCAGTGAGTAATGGTTGACAAGAGGGGAGGCTCAGTGTGAGACATGTAACTATGCATTAGCAGGCAATCCTATACAAATGAGGGGAAGGATAGTAAATCCCAGTTTTCCACAGCATGTGAGGCAGGTCCCAACAGTACAAGAGTATGAATAGCTGGGTGCAAGACTAAGATATAGGTGACATCATGGGAGGGGTAAAAACAGAACACCTTTATCCAACACAAAGCTTTCGGGACAACTCCCTTTTTCAATGATTAACACAAGGTGCAATTAATCTCAGTTTTAAATACACCCACCACACATCACATGACCTGCAGCCAAAGTCATATGACTAGTTACATCAGCATTTAATACATATTTACTAAAATTTTTACTAAATAGAATAATGAATTCAAATTTCTAACATATATATATATATGTATATATATATATATATATATATACATATGTGTATATTTTTATAAAAATAAAAACATACTTTATCTCAACACTCAATATTCACCTACTCAACATCCATACCTTACTTTTTATACTTAAAAATATAAAAAATATATAAAAAGTAAACAATTATTTATACATCACTATGAAAAATTTCTACAACAATATTAAAAAATCATGACCAAAACCAAATTGCCAAACACTAATCATTTCAAACTATTATGCTGCAGCCTAATGGTCATGATTTTTTAATATTGTTGTAGAAATTTTTCATAGTGATGTATAAATAATTGTTTACTTTTTATATATTTTTTATATTTTTAAGTATAAAAAGTAAGATATGGATGTTGAGTAGGTAGTGATATGTAATATATATATATATATATATATATATATATATATATATATATATATATATATATATATATATATATATATATATATATATATATATATACACATATGTATATATATATATATATATATATATATATATATATGTGTGTTAGAAATTTGTATTCATTATTCTATTTAGTAAAAATGTTAGTAAATATGTATTAAATGCTGATGTAACTAGTCATATGACTTTGGCTGCAGGTCATGTGATGTGTGGTGGGTGCATTTAAAACTGAGATTAATTGCACCTTGTGTTAATCATTGAAAAAGGGAGTTGTCCCGAAAGCTTTGTGTTGGATAAAGGTGTTCTGTTTTTACTCAACTGTGTTCGTGTGTTTTGATCATGGGAGGGGTGTCAGGCATACTGTAAGCAGATTGAAGCCCTGTGGTGCAGGATTGCTCCTAGCTTAGCATAGCTAAGCTAGGGGGTGCGTCTAAACCTGACTAGCACTCTTTACAAAGCCTAAGCGGGTGTAAGTGCCGTGCACTGGGTTTTAAAGAAAAAAAGTAAACCAGGAAATAGCAGCTCTGTGCACATTTGAGCACTCTGTTTGTGCAGCGAGCCCCTGGCCTTAAACAGGAAGGCAATGGGAAGGGAAAACAGCAGTAGGAAGGTAATCAAGGAGAACTAGTTTAGCTGGCAGGTGAAATGTATCAGAATCAGCCACTTACACAGGCAGCGGACCAGCCCAGCACACCACTACAACCTATGCAAACACCTTTTCCCCTTGTTTTTTCCCAAAAACTCTGCACCACTGGTATATACAAATGGGGAAATTTTACAAAACGAAAGCAAAACAAAAAATGTTAGGGGCTGCTTTTGCTATCATAAAGCAGCATGTGCAAGAGGCTGAGGGTGATGATGATGTGAATGCTGCTGACCAACCCACAGTGAGGAGAAAGAGAATAGTGTACAGACCCAGGGTAACCTACCAAGGGCTACATGAGCTGGAGATAGTGGAGTGCTATAGGGTGGACAGGGACCTCCTACAGCCACACCTTACACACAGAACTAACAGAGGGGAACCCATCCCAGTGGATACCAAGGTATGTGTAGGCCTAAGAATACTAGCTACAGGTACCTTCCAAAGGCCAACTGGGGATATGATGGGGATTTCACAGGCATCAGCATCCAGGGTACTCCACCAATTCCTGGATGCCATGTCAGTACATGTCGCTGAGCAAGTATATATCCCCAACACCCGTGAGGCGTTAGCCAGCAATATGCATCTCTTCCACCAAATAGCAGAATACCCTGAGGTAGTGGGTGCAATAGACTGCATGCACATACTCATCAAAGCACCACCTGGTGAGCGGGATAGGGTCAACATCAATCTCAAGGGCTTCCCCTCCATCAACTGCCAGGTCATGTGTGATGTCCAGGGCATAATAATGAATATGTGTGCTGGCTGCCTTGGAAGCTATCACGATTCCCACATCTGGCATCTGACCCAGTTGTACCAGAGATTTGCCAATGGGGACATCCCACAAAGTTATCTAGTGGGGGATGCTGGATATGCACTGGAGCATTGGCTGATGACACCCATCAGAAATGCACACACACCCGAACAAGAACTCCATAATGAGGCACATGCACAAACAAGAATCATAATAGAGGGTGTGTTTGGGATGCTCAAGTCACGGTTTTGGTGCCTGGATACTTTTGGTGGAGCCTTGCACTATTCACCAGCTACATGTACCCAAATTGTCCTTGTATGTGCCATGCTACACAATATGATCCTGCAGAACAGCATGGGGCAGAGCCACATAGCCCCCCAACATTGTCAAGGCCTGCACAGGCACAGAGTGACTCAGAGGAGGAACAACCTGAGCCTGCCCCAGTAGGCAGAAGGAGGCATGCCCAGTATGCCCTGGTCTTGGCAAAGAGGCAACACATAGCACATGCACTGACATGGTAGGGACCCAGGGAATGACACCTCTCTCTGACTTGGACATACAGTAAAAGGGATGCCAGACATGGCACTACCTGTGCTCAACCATGTACAGGGAGTGTACTATGTGCATCCAACATAGGCAGCTCTGCAGCACCACCCTCAATACTGGGACACCCACATGGTAAGTGACTCACACATGCCAGTCGGGGATTTCACATACCCAACAACAGTCACAGCCAGCAGGACAGGTGTAGACAAACACAAACAAATGCTGTACTATGGCCTCTGAATGAGGCCTATGGGTAACCCCCCCAGGCCTACACAGACAGACTACAGCAGGCCAGGCAGTTGGATGTCTGTTGTGAAGGCTAGGAAGTCAGAAACTAATATGTAGGTAATTAAAAGCTAAGATCTGTAGTACACTGGTATGCCTCTAGCCAGCATGATAGGTAAAACTGCAGACTGAAATGGAGTACCCGACATACCAGTACAGTCCTAGCAAATGTGTACAAGTGTCTGGTGCCCCCCCCATCCTACATAGACTTATAGTAACAGTCAGGTGTGCCCCCCCACTCCTGAGTAGAAATGCAGAAATAGTCATGTGTGCCCCCCCCATCCTCCATACAAATATTGTAACAGTCAGGTGTGACCCCCCCCAAACCTGTGTAGAAATGTAGAAACAGTCAGGTCCCCCCCATGCAGAAATGTAGCAACAGTCAATGCCAACTGATCAATGGATACCCTGCAGACATATCATGCTACCTGTCGGTGTACAACACAAAGGTCAGCACCGCAGTACAAACTATCTAGCCTTAATCCACACATGCAATACAGACGGCCATACTGGGCATGCTCTCACACTTAAACACATGAAGGCCATGTCTGCAAACACCAGTGGACCAGACATATCTGGCAGTCGCAGTTCTTAGTGCAGACACATGTCAATATGCACCACTCCTGCCTTGCACACACAGTGGATAGGAATACAGACATATATGTAAGGACAACACACTATAATAATCCAAAGGCAGATGGACATAGATGTGTGGAAGAGGGTGACCATGACAAGGAGTCATCCAGCCCTATCCCACCCAGCACATAGCCAAAGGGCCCCAAACACATGAGGTGCAGATGTCACCCACTAAAGATAATAGCCACCAGTATCTGTCAGCATTACAGTCTATGTGGTGCACGTGCCAGCTGTGCAACATGACTATACAAGGAAGTAGACATATAGTAGCAGTATACATGTACCTGTGACATATAACCCCGTGTGTGCCCGCATGTGGTGTGGCTATCCCTAGATGAATGGGTTCTGGCCCATGCACACACCGCCCTCCACATAGCCCTACTATGACAAGCCTGCTGAGGTTATCCAATGTGAAATAAACCCTTGGGACAACTGTAGCCCAATACTCTCTGTGGTATGCCCCATAACTATGTACTGCTATAGTGTGATAAACTAATTAGGTAGGAGTTCAAACCCCATAACTGATAACTGAGTGTGTGATTGTGTGTGTGTGTGTGTCTGACTGTGTAAAGAGCAATGATTTTTAGGCTACTCACACTCCTTACAATTCATATACTCAACTTTTCCAAGGCTGCTGATGTCACCAACCTAGAAATACACCTCTGGGAAAGTTGTAGTCCAGTAATCTCCATAGCGTATACTGTAACTGTGTGGGTGCTCTAACCCCAGACATGGTAATTGTGTGTGTGTCTGTCTGTTTCTAACTGTGTAGAGCGCAATGCTTTTTAGGCTACTCACACTCCTTACAATTCATACACTCAACTTTGCCAAGGCTGCTGATGTCACCAACCTAGAAATACACCTCTGAGAAGGTCGTAGAGCATCCTGTAACTGTGTATTGCTGTAGTGTGATAACCTAGTTAGGTAGGTGTTCTAACCCCAGACATGACAAGTGTGTATGTCTGACTGTGTAGACAGCAATGCTTTTTAGGCTACTCACACTCCTTACAATTCATACACTCAACTTTGCCAAGGCTGCTGATGTCAACAACATAGAAATACACCTCTGGGAAGATTGAAGCCCAGTAATCTCCATAGCGCGTCCTGTAACTGCGTAGTGTGATAAAGTAATTAAGTAGGTGTTCTAACCCCAGATATGGCAATTGCGTGTATGTGCGTCTGACTGTGTAGAGAGCCATGCCTTTTCAGGCTACTCACACTCCTTACAATTGATATACTCAACTTTGCCAAGGCTGCTGATGTCACCAACCTAGAAATACACCTCTAGGAAGGTTGTAGTCTAGTAATCTCTGTAGTGGGTCCTGTAACTGTGTACTGCTGTAGTGTGGCAAAGTCATTAGGTAGGTATTCTAACCCCAGACATGGTACTTGTGTGTGTGTGTCTGACTATGTAGAGAACAATGCTTTTTAGGGTACTCACACTCCTTACAATTCATATACTCAACATTGCCAAAGCTGCTGATGTCACCGACCTAGAAATACACCTCTGGGAAGGTTATAGCCCAGTAATCTCTGTAGCACATCTGGTAACTGCATACAGCTGAGTGTGGCAGTTCTGGATGTTTTGTGTGTGTTCCAGTGTCTGTGTACAGAACAATACATTATAGGCTACTCACATGCATTACATTCCAAATGCCCTACTTTGGTAATCCTGCTGATGTCATCCATTGTGAAATACACCTTTGGGGAAGAAGTTTTCAAGCAATTCCCATGGTGCGTTCTATAACAGCTCTATGCTGTAGTGTGAAATAGACCTCATTTAGGGGTTCTATACCCACATAAGCTGGTTGTGGATGTCTTGAGTGTGTCACACTGTCTGTGTAGGGAGCAATGTGTTTTAGGCTGCTTAATCGCAGTACATTTGAAATGCCCTACTTTGGTAATCCGGCTGATGTCATGCATTGTGAAATACACCTTTGGGTAAGGAATACTCTAGTAATCCCCGTGGTGCATCCTGTAACAGCTCTAGTCTGTTGTGTAATATAGACCTTGGACAGGGGTTCTATACCCACACATCTTGGTTGTGGATGTTTTGTGTGTGTCTCACTCCCTGTGTAGGGAGCAATGCATTTTAGGCTACTCACTCACAGTACATTTTAAATACCCTGCTTTGTAATCCTGCTGATGTCATCCCTTGTGAAATACACCTTTGGGGGAGAGTCCTCTAGTAATCCCCATGGTGCATCCTGTAACAGCTCCATGTTGTAGTGTGATATAGCCCTTGGTCAGGAGTTCTTTACCCACACATGTTGGTTATGGGTGCTTTGTGTGTGTCTCACTGTTTGTGTAGGGCACAATGCATTTTAGGCTACTCACCTGCAGTACATTTGAAATGTCCTACTTTGGTAATCCTGCTGATATCATCCATTGTGAAATGCACCTTTGGGGAAGGAGTACTCCAGTAATGTCTGTGGCACATGTTATAACTGTGTAGTGTTGTAATATAATAAACTAGTTAGGTAAGGGTCCTACTCCAAGCCATGACAGGTGTGTGTGCATGTTTGCAGCTCATATCCTGTATAGAGGTGGCTGTAAGTGTGTGATACCCATGGCCAATGTGGCGTGGGCTTTGCATATTTCTTATATGGTGGCCATACTATATATCACAGTGTCAACCGTACTGGGATAACAGATGTAAAATAGCTGAGAGGCTGAGGTGCAAAGCCATACTCATACATGTGACATCAAGGCCAGGCAATGACAGTTAGCAACCCCAGATTACACTCTCTACCCATGTGTCATGGACACACATGCCTAGGCAAAAGCTAATATGTGGGTAGTACACTGCATATTGGCCACCGATAGTGACTATGGAGTGATAGCAGTGGGGTACAGAGGGCATGTCGCCCTGCCTATTTATCCAATATGCACATACATGCAGACAGTGCACCTCCACCATGTTCCCCAATGGACTCCTGCACCACCTGTGGTGCTTTACATGTGATCCACAATGGATATACCATGCCTGACAACATGGCCTGTATGGACAGATGCCACTGACACCAGGGAATGCTGTTAGCATGCTATCAATGTAGGTGCAGGGCAAACCTGCTGCCCATTACCAATTCCTGCCACAGGTGGGCAATACTGGCACATCTGATGATAATCCGTGTTCACAACATGGGCCAGACACCCCAGGTACAGTTCCACATGTCACTGTACATGCATGTGGGAGGTGTGCACCTCCTAGACACCATCCATGTCTTGGACTAAGGAACACATACATGGCAGTCCATGCACAGCATTGGCCACATACAATAGTCACTAAAGAGACTGGATGGGGGATACAATATCCACCTGTATTGACAAATGCAGAAACTACAGCCCTGAGCCACAATGCAGACCATTATCATGTGGCCTGATGCCAAAGTATATCCATCACCTACCCTTGTATAGCCTGTTGGCACAGTTGACCACCACATACCCATGCAGACATGCACCCATGCATGTCAGTACTGGCACTCAATGTGTTTGTGTGTGTGTTGTATGGTACATATGGCCACATCCATACTCACTACAACCTCCATGGGCATACTGAAGCATGCTGTCAATGTCTGATACCTCCTCATAATCTTTGCCCTTATGACCTCTGTATGACCCATGTGGTACATGTGATACCTGCACAGTGATGTGTTGTGGCAATCCCACTACTGATGAGTTGTACTCCTGGCCCTGCCAAGTGTATCAATGTGTGCGCATCCCTGTGAGACTGTGGCTGTGTTGATGCTGGCATCTTATCATGCAGACAGGCACATGTACGTCACCTACCTTATATGTACTGTATCCCTGTTGCAGATTTCACTCACCATCAAATATATGTTCTGAGTGCTCCACAACAGATAACCCATATGGCACATCTAATAACTGCATCCAACTGTGATAGCACTGCATAGTTGTCGGGGGTTTAACACCCTGTGCTGGTAGGTGTGTGACACAAACATGATACAGTTTTACTCTCCTACCCCTCCCTGACAGGTATTTGCCTCTGTCTGACTCTCCCACCCCCTCTCTGGTGGATGTGGAGACCTATACCTGCTATGCCTAGGCAGCAGCATGTGTACTTTAAGTGATGCTCATGATCAGCTGATGGGCTCTGCACGAATTGCAGCCCTCCCCTAGCTGATCGCATGTGGAACAGCTGTGGTAACATTCCCATAGCCAATTGCAGGGAAACACACTCCAATATCTAGGAACATCATGGTGGTGTTGGCCCTTGTCATTCACTGTGAGCAGGAACTAGATCTGTTGCTTGGCAAACAGCATCTCAGATGGATTGGGCATTTACCTCTAAAAACATACACTGTGGAAAGAGGGCAACAAACAGGAGGGGATGTGCCTGACCTGACGACAGTCTGTAAGTGCTGCTTTACTGCATTTGGAGTAATGTTGGTTTAACAGTGTTTGTTTGGATATGGCTGTCATACACGTTGCAATACCTAGCATGTCAGTTCCATGTTTATGAGAAATCCCCATCTGCAGGGTGATCTGCAGACTGGCCAGTGTTGTGCCTTTGGTTTCATGTGTTAGCCATAGAGAATCTATCTGTTGACTGTGGAAGGTAGCTTGAGGATTGCAGTCTGTAGATGATGAAGGCCGTGACAGTTACTGACTTCATATCCCTCATATGACATATGTTGCAAAAAAACCTGTTACAACAGTAAATGTATGAGGGTATCAAAGCAACATGTCAATATTGGCCCTGTGTATGTGCTTCCAGCCACACCTCTCTCAACCTTTGTACATATGTCATGCATGAAGTGGTGCATATGTGCCATACACCATAATTAGTGAATCATATCTGATAACACAACAGTGATATATCAGACTGCTACACATGTTATAAACAGTAGGGGTTATATTTCATGACATAACCTGACATTCTGTGGATGATTGTACAGTACTGAGATCTGTGTACTTATGGTGAATGTCAGCAGTGTGTGTATTGTTAATATGTACTTTAGCCTGTGTGCAGACTGTGGTAGATGTCATTGTTCTAGCTCCCCTTCTATCTGATGATACAGATACCACTGCATGGTACTGTATTGGCATACATGTTTGTACGGCCATACATACACATGTCCCATACCACAGACAGCCATCAGACCAAACTGTGTAGCAGCCCAGTATATGTAGGGTCATTCTGAGAGTGGTACATATGAGGATGGTGTAGAAAAGATAGCCCATATACTGGAACATTATGCTAGCATGCCATATGAGGCTGTGGCTATGTTCACATTGGTTGTGGTTATGCACTTTCACACAGGTGTATCTTACCCTGTGCTGTGACATGCCTGTGGAGCTTGCTATATATGCAGGTAAATGTGCATTCCCCCATAGGGGTTGTAGGCAAGTGTTGAGACAGTCCACCTGTAGCCTGCACAGTGCATTGTTACATGCCTATCAGCTTAGTGTACTTAGCCAGTGAGATGTCATGTGCAGATACCTGCCAGATGTACTGCTGCCATGCCTCCCTTAAACATTATGTACATCAGACAGAGCAGTGGGATGTTGTAAGATGTATGTCAACATCTAGTGGGTAATATGTGGCCATGGCACCCCTGCACCAGCAGTCATTATGTGTCAGGCCAGACAGGAGTGTGTGAATGCATAACCCCTGGTGGAAAATGTATACCAGTCATTATGTGTTATACCCATCTACATGACTGTCTACATCCATATTGGCAGGCATGTTACACATGTGCACTGAGGGCTTATGTGTATACCTCTGGACTGTACAGGGTGTGTCAGAATTTCCACATATATTGGCCAATATCTCTGCTGCAGTTGACAGGGCCATTATATGCTAGCAGCGGTATATTACAATGAGTTCCTTAGGATGGTTGTCAGTAGCCAATGGCACACATGTTTGAAGCAGATGTGACCTTCCACACACACCATGTCTGTGAAGAAAATCCCAATGACAGTAGTAATAGTCTACTAATATTCCTGCTATACATACCTGGCATCCCCTTACGCTACGACATTGGGACTATAGGGGCTGGGGTAGGGCTACACTCCATGTCCATGACATATGGTTGAAATAAATGTACATATACTTATCCAGATAGCCATATATATATATGATTACACATGTGTAGCACTCCCAATTACCACTGTCATGGCAACCACCTACTATAAATCCCTACATCATGTGGGCGTGGTCCCTTTACATTTCCTGTGTGATGGACATCCTACCTGTGTGTGGACATCAGTGTTACAGACAGCAGTTAGCACTACCTCTTACAGGAGAGCCTGCACACTCAGGGCAGCTACATATCCGTAGGAGGTTCAGAAACTACAGACAGAGTGTGAGTAGAGTTGTGTTATGCTTTGTATAGCACTGGAGTTACACGGTGTGTGTGAACAAACAACTATACCTTGGAATGCAGTCTGTCTGCATAGCTCTCAACTGTGGGCCTATCCTCCTGGTGGCCAGAGGTGTGCCTATTATGTGTTGTCTGTCCACCACACAGGTCCTGTGTCAAATATGTCACTGGCAGTGTGTGTGTGTTGAGTGCTGTCAGTACATAGCTACATCCATTTCTGTTTCTAACCTTAATACCCTGACTAAGGGTATGTTGCAGACTATCCTGTAACACCAGCAACCTGCTTAGTGTATGGCAACAGTTCTCCACATGTGTGCCTGTGTCCCAGCCTCTGTTCACCACCTACATATCAGGCTTTGCACATATGACATGCTGTAGGCAGTTGTTCCATAGTGGGCTGTGAGTAAATCACACTGCCATTGCTGCCAGCAGTCCACGTCTGTTGTATCCCCCACACATATGGTGGGGCTGGGTCCATATATGTGTGGGCATCACCGAAATAATACATGTTTGCTCTTATGCACTACAGAGGCCAGTGTATGTAACAGTGGTATACGGCCCTGTATTAATGATTCGGGGGAGCACCATAAATGAACTACGCTGTTAAAATATGTGGGGGCATCAGCTGAACTGCCTAAAGGTATCTGGATGTACAGTACTGTATACTTCATCAATATTTACATTGCTTACATATCCTGGATTAATGCAAGCCTACTGTCTCCTGCCATACGACTGTTCTGTCTGTCAGTGTGCATGTGAAGGTGTCAGTTATGCCTTATTATGTAACAGTTACAACCTATTTGGTCACATGATGTCTTTACCGTCTAGTGATTTTGTACAGAGTGTAGATAAAGGCTACTGAACTATACACCTGCATTACTTACTGTTGATTGTTTGGCATCCTATGGCCCAGTCTGTCTTCACTATTGTACAATTTGAAGGGCTTGGCCTGGACAGAAACAGTTGTCAACCTTTCCAGACTACTGTATTAGTATAACTGTTTCACAGTTGCATTATTCTGTTTATATGGATGTCAGTGTCTGAACAGCTATATGATATGGCATATAGAACTGTAATAGTACACAATGAAAGGTATTACATTTCTGCAGACCTATGTGTGGTGTTTTCCCTATGACCTCTCTGTGAGTATATGTTGCAGGCAATGAATGTCATTTGTATGGGTGGCCCATACAGTGTTCAGTTGTTCAGGTGTTAACTGTAGGCATAGTGGCTGTTTCATATTGTGTGCACCTTCTGCATATGCATCATACTGTACATATATCTGCAAGTGCATGTGTAGTCACATGTATATACATATATATGTATATATATGTATACATATATAGATATATATATATATATATATATATATATATATATATATATATATATATATATATACACACACACACACACACACACACACACACACACACACACACACATATATATATATACATATATATATATATATATATATATATATATATATATACATATATATATATATATATATATATATATATATATATATATATATATATATATATATATATATATATATATATATATATATATATATATATATATATATATATATATATATATATATATATATATATATATATATATATATATATATATATATATATATATATATATATATATATATATGTATATATATATATATATATATATATATATATATATTATATATGTGTATATATATATATATATATATATATATATATATATATATATGTATCTGCATATCTGTGTATCCGTATCCTGGGGATGTTGATGGCTTCCACAGTTTACATTTCCTATGTGAGGCAGACTGTACTGCATGATATTTCACCAATACCAGCCTGACATCATACAGGTGGCATGTAGTACTGTTAACATCTCATGCCCATGTCATGTCAGGTCCTGGTTATGGGTTCTGCAACACTTGGTAGCGTATTGCAGGGCAGATGTGTATGGCTGGGGGGGGGCTATTTGTAGAAGATGTATAGTGTGTGGGGCCTCCCAACCCCATTAACATGTTCATGTGGACATATATGTGTTTGTTACTCTGCCATTGCTATCTACAGATGTATGGCCATATATACTGATATAAAAATATATATCTGCTTACATATAAATAACTGTCCGTATATACCTACATAGATGTATATCTGTGTACACATATGTAACTTGCTGCGTAAATGTAGACATATAGGTGTAGACACATATATGTGTCGATGTAGGCATTTGCATGTATATATGTTCATATATATTTATATAAATGCATAGAGATTTAGAAATTATATATATCTACATACATAGATATGTTGCATCTGTTTACAGATTAATATATTTCCACACATACATCTAGATGATGTTATACATTCTCTGTACTGTTGCATTACTGGACTGGATGATATGTTTGTAAAATCATCAGGATTATGCATGTGTGCCATGACGTAGTGGTAAATCACTTTGTGTATGGTTTGCAGGGTCCTTGGATCAAGCCTTGCAGGAGCTGTTTTTTTGCTGGGAAGAACACAGTCCATTAGATACAGACAGATTAAGGCAATTTTTAGCAGTTGTAAGTGGGTCTGTGCAGCGGTAAGCACTGCCTACTTAGGTTAAGCAATATAGAAGTTAAATGACTGTAAGAAACTGTAGCCAGCATTTGGCAGTGCTTACCTCTGCGCAAACCTGCTTACAACTGCTTTAAAAGTGCCTTAATCACTCTGTATCCAACGGGCCATGTTCTGCCCAGCAACAAAATGAACAGCTCCTGCAAGGCTCAAAACCAGGACCCTGCACACCATACACAAAGTGATTTACCACTAAGCCATGGCAGATATGCATAAGCATGATGTTTTCACATAATATCATCCAGCCCAGGTATTCAACACTATGGGGAATGTATTCCACCACGTAGATGAATGTGTGTGTGTGTGTGTGTGTGTGTGTGTGTGTGTGTGTGTGTATGTATATATATATATATATATATATATATATATATATATATATATATATATAAATGGATATAACATATCTATATATGTAAATGATGTAGATATAGAAATATATGTATATATATATATATATATATATATATATATATATATATATATATATATATACATATATATATATATATATATATATATATATATATATATATATATATATATATATATACATATATACATAGATACGCATACATCTATAGATATATATGTATGACATATGACATCCATATGTCCACATATATACAGCAATAAATAAATATATATATATATATATATATATATATATATATGTAAGCATATATATGACTCACCTTTCAAAGGGAGAAAATCATATCTTCGAAAGCTTGCACAATCATGGAATAAATGCATGGAATGTGCAATGAGCGAATGTCACTATGCATTCGCTCATTGCAGATTCGGAATTTTGGGTGTGGATTGCACTATAGTGGGGATCGGGAAAATGTCCCTTTCCCCACTGTAGTGTGATCTTGGAGTTATAATATCAAAGTAGGGAGGTTGTGGGGGGTGCAGCCTCCCAGATGGGGTGTGCAGGGGGGGTTTCCCCCCTGCATTATGATATGTATTCTAACTTGTTGTTCGAAAATCAGCTAAGCTGCTTTTCGATTTGCTGAGTTTTGAACTTTGGTTCAACTCAAAATGACAGATTCATCCTTTCGGTTCGCAGAAAGGGCCGTTCGGAGAAATAATTGTCCCCCTTTCAAAGGTGAACACATATATATCTATACAGGTATATATGGACGTACATCTGTAGATGAAATTGAGAACATAACCAAAACATATATGCCCACATGCATGATTAATGGGTATGAGAGACCCAAACAACATACGTCTGGCACTGATAGGTATTCACCCCCCACACAGCCAAACACGTCTGGCCTGCAATACACTACCAACCTTAGCATATCCCATAACCATGACCCTACACAACAAGGGCAGTACATGTTAACAATACTCCATCCCACCTGCAGCATGTCAGGCTGGCATTACTAACATATCATGCAGTACAGTCAAGTGAAGTGTCATGCTTGGGGGAACCCCCTGGGCAGGCACAGTAAGTAGCTGGGATCCCTCATACGATCCAACAGGCCTACACCTGACAATGGATTCACCAGTGTTGACAAGGACAACCACAAATCCATCATGTCAGATGGGAACTACCACCCAGTAGCCTGATGAGCCTGGTCTGTAGGGGCATGGAACATATCAACAATGAACCCATGGCCAATGTCACTGGTAATCTTAAAACCCTGAGTCCTGCCAATGTTGGACTTGTCAAAGGTAGACAATACAAGCTGAACCTGGTATACCTCCTTGATGCAATCATGACAGGTGTAGATGAGGTTTAGGAGATGCACACAGCTTATGTAGATCATAGCAGGCTTTTGTACACCATCTCACATGTAGGAATGTGTGTAGATGTTAAGGGATCTACCTCCGTTCACAGAATATGTTTCCCCCAGGACTGCTTGGCAAATGCCAACATTCCACAGGTGCCATCCTGTGGACATACAGACCTTCACAGGTCATATATGTGTTAATGCCCTCTTCCACACTGTAGTGGTGTGCAGTAATACTAGGGTTGCTATAACTCACTGGGTGTGGCTGTTGTGGACACATCCACCATCATTGCAGTTACTGTTGCGTCTATCCCCCCACATAGCAGTCTGTAATACTGTACAGTGTATTTTATCAGGTTGGTTAGTTGTTGTTTACACCATTCACAGTAGTAGAGAGCTCCACACCCTCCTAAGGGTAGGGCTACGCCACTGGCATTGAAACACCCATGTTACTGAGGTGAGGATCGCAGTAGATTAGGAGAGGGACATACACCCTGCTGTTAGCATGTTCAATGTCATCCACATTTGCAGACTGCATATATACCAATGTGTGGTTGTGCCTATCCTGTCTTGGTGGGATTACATGGGCAACAGATGTGTTACCTGCACAGGGATATACCTCCATGTGTACAGTCTTGTATCTGTACTGCATCCAAACCAAAGGCTCTGTGTATTATACCCACCCACTACACTTACTGGTGTCCACTGTAGAAAGCCTGCTAACACCACTACACCCATCAGCCATTTGGCACATGGACAAACACAACTCAATCAGAATAGATAATGGTGAAAGCAATACAACATTGTTAATTACAGCTATAATGCATCATGGCTGTACAGCTACACCTTCCAAGATATTATATTTTCACTTTACTGCTGACAACGTGCTACACAGCATTCCATTGCTACGTTGTTGTACAGTCACCCTGTGCATCAGCACCATGTTAGCCTGTCCCTGCATCGATGTTACAGATTACAGGATGTGGCATACGTATCATCATATGCACACGGTGTGTTGTTGGTTTGCCAGAAGCCTAGACTGAGCCATAACAATTGACAATGTGTGTGTGTGTGTGTGTGTGTGTATGTGTGTGTGTGAGGGGCTGAGTAGTGTTATGGGCCAATGGTGATGTCATGTGTGCAGGTATGTGGTTGCCCTAGGTTTGCTGTTTATGTGTGTGTCTGCATGCACGCAGTTCCACCATGTGGCTGCCCTATATGGGGATTTGTGAGACAGCTGCAGACTGTACCTGGCAGGGTTTGCAGTTCACCATCTCTGGCCATGGACACGGGACCTGCACCTGACAAGTGTGCCACAGGCAGTATCTGCTACAAAGCCAGATAGGGTACTGTCCCCCGAGGTTGACAAACATCCACTGGATCCAGGTCCTTCCTGGGACTGACCAGGGTTATGTGCACGTGTTCTGCTATGACGGTCTGTGGACAGCACCCCCCACAGTGCTGAGGCTAGTACTGCCACTATGGGAGTGGCTGTGACTGGTGGGGCATCCACTGTGACCTCCAGCTGCTGATGTTGCTGGCATACATCCATGTGGCTGACACAACCATCCTGCCTTGTCCTGATGCATGGACATCACATTGTTGATGAGATCCAATGTCTCACCCCACCGTCTAGCCATGACCTCAGTGTAATTAAGGAAGGCACCTGCTAGGTCACGGATGCCGTCATTTACAGAGCTGTGATGAGCCCTCTGCGCCCTTAGACCCTGTCTCATGTACCGTTCCATTCATGCATGTGCCTCCATGACAGCCTGGAACATGCGTGTCTTAGATACAGAAGTGGCATGTCTGTCAGGGGCATGATAACCAGCAGTGCTCCAATGAGCACCCCTGAACATCTGCCTATGTGATACCCCACTGGACATCTGGCTATGGCTGCTGTGTCCAGACACATGTGCCATAGATACCACACTGTCCTGGCCAATGCCAACCGTAGACTGTCCCTCAGCTAAGGCCAACAGTGATGAGGTATGTAGAGGCAGTGTGACTGTGTGCGTGGATGGGGTGAATACTTGTGGGATGTCAATTGGTGGCCCAGCGGCTGCCCCTGATGACCCTGCCTGTGCCTCAACACACCTATCCTCATGGTCACTGTCTGTATCAGTGACATCAGATTCCCTGCTGGAGTGACCCAGCCCCTCCTCACCATCTGTGATGGGAAGACAGGGAACAGACTGTAAGACCTGTACATTACCACTAAACCGTACATACACACACACACACACACACACACACACACACACACACACACACACACAGACGTGTGCAGACATGGCCACACACACAGATATACACACATGTAGTCAACATACATGACAACTCATACACTCCACCAGACAGCACCTACAGACAACTCCAGCACCCCCATAACACACACAATAGCAGGTGATGGTGCAGTACAGTATCACACACAAACCTGTAATTACTCACATGTCAGCAAGCAGGACATGTGGTGCTCAACAGCATGCAGTGCAACTATAGTCAATCCCCGTTACCAACATTATACATGGCTGTGATGCATGGCTTCTGTTAGTAGGTGATGGCCCTCCCCCTGGAACACACTGCACCCATGTCCACAGCATTGCTGTGCATCTGTTCAGCACCATGGCATGTACTGTGCACCATATCTCACAGGTATACACACCATTGCAGGATGTGTATCTGTGTGTCAGTTATGTTTCCTCTGCTGCTCACAGCCTCTGTGTGTTTCTGGATTATATGTGGACACATGTGTTTTGTGAATGCCTGATGTGTATTCACAGATGTCATCATCAGTGGTGTATGTATGAGTGATAGAATAGCATTAGACTGACCACAGACACAATGTACCGTACCTATGGTGAGTGTACAGACATTATTGACATGGCACGCTCTTCCATGACATGCCATGGTGCAACACTACTGCATATGGCAACACTACACATACCTGATATGTTACATATGACCTAGTCAGTCAATTGCATTATGAGCCATATGTGTCTGTTGTGCAGATGCTGATTGGGATGCATACCATTTGTGGGTGCATATGTGTGCACACACATATGAAGGTGTGTAGCAATAACTGCTATTTGTACTACTGCGGTCACAATACCTGGCAGGGTTATAGTTACATGGGCCATCATCATGAGCCAGTAGTTGGTCAGTCAGGCCTGCAAATTTTCCCCAAACCTGCATGTTTGCATGTTAAATGTGCACAGCCCTTGGAGGTCATACAGTACCATCACTAGTGCCGTGGAGTCAGGATTATGTCTGACACTTCATGACCTTGACTGTGTGCAGATACAACCATTCTCAGTGGGTTCATCTCTCCCCTCCAGTGCACTGCTGTGTTTCAGGATGACACACCCTCACCATCTCCTGGTACATTGCAAATGCTCGACATCTGTGGCCTACACGTGTGTCATATTGTAGTATCCCAAACTAGGAACACCATATGTACTGGCATATTCCCTGTCAATGCAGGGTAAACATGCAGGTGTACAGTGGCACCAGCATTGTACAGATGGGGATTTCATCCCTGGGTTGGGGTGAGGTGTGGATTGTGCAGCACATGCATCATAACTGCAACTTCCTGGACTTTCTCAACAATGTGCTGGTACATCAGAACACATTGCTACACATGGCTTTGGCAATGTCCCACCATTATGCAAGTCATATCTGTATTGAGCCCTAGCTGATGTTGCCTGTGATACACATAGGTTCATAGGTGAGTACTGGTCTATTGGCCCTGGGGCCTACATAAGCCTAGTCGCAGGGGTTCCCAGGCATGCACCACCCAATAATGTTATTCACTTGTGCCCCTGTCAGGCTCTGGCACAGATGTACTACCCAGGGTGAATTCCCCATTTCCCATCCAGTTGTCAAGTGTTTTTGTAAAGAGGGCCAATGAGTAGCATTGCCTGACATGAATGGGTAGTCTGTTCCAGAGTGCGGGAATTCCTCAGAACCAGGCCCTATGCCTACAGTATGTTCTGTGTAATGTGTTGATGAGGTTTAGGACCCTGGAGCGTGTGTTTGCAGAGGGATTGGGATTTCCTTATGTGTAGCATGTTCAACTGCTCTGTGTATGACATAGCTGTGTATGTTAGGCAGATGTCAGCTGTGCTTGGGCAATGTGCACCGGAGTGTAGCCACAGTTGTCTGAGATGGTCTGTGTATTGCATGTGTTTGAGGCTGGTAATCCCATTAGTGAGGTGTGTGCTCTGTCAGTGAACATGTACCTCATGCATTATGGGTAGGTGTGTTAGATGTGTACATGGCCTACACCTTAGCTATGACATACACCGTGTATTGCCAAGCATAACCTTAAACCATACACACCAACATCCGGCCGCTGCCTTGCTGGTATCCTAGAGGTACCTACATTGGGATGAGATAGAGTTGATGTCAGTGGCCACAGCTGTGGCATTGCTACAGGGTGGGTGCAATGTTACAGTAAAACAACAGCTGAAGTCCACAGTACTACAGATTATGCACAACTGATTATCAGTACTACACAGCAACAGACTCCACATCTCACATATGCATGATCTAACAGATGCATACATAGTAGTGGTCTACTGATATGCCCTGGAACCTTACCTGCATGCTCCATGTCCGGTATGTGGGTAGCACCCACTTCCATGACTGTATATGTCTGTAGCTCTTGTGGGTGGGCAGGTGCCACCAGGCTCATGAGCAGCTCCTCAATTCTGGTTAGCAGGGGATGGATGTTATGCCACCCCCCCCCGTTGCAAGGTGGTAACCCTGTAAGGCAGCTGCACGGCGACATACATGGTGGAGCAGGTCACTACAATGATGACGGACCTGCTCATACATACGGCTGTGCATGCCCACCTCATTCACCCTGCAGACCACATCATTCCACATGACGGTGCACTCATGCTGATCATGGCTTGTCCTGGAGAACAGCAGCTGGTAGTGCTGGATGAGGCTGGTGAGTATGATGTCATCCTTAGTGGCACTGCATGCTGGATTCCTTGGGTGTGCCATTGTCCCTGAAAGACATAAAGATGGAAATATGTCTGAGCAATTCATATGGCACACTTACCATAATACAATACACATATCAGTCTCCTGCCACCATATTAGCTCCAAATTAATGTTCACACAACGTAAGTGGTATGTCTCCGGTTTATCTGCCATTGGGACATATATTGTATTGTACAGCACTTTCTGCTATGTGTTTATAGACATGCTCCCTGTGGGGACACTAGAGTTGCTGGGCTGTTACAGAGTATTTCACCTGCATGCCATTGTCACTGCCACTATGTTTCCACATATGCATGTGGTATGCTTGCTATACGATTGCTACACATCTGCCATTCTGTGTTATTGGGGATATCTATGCATGCTGTTGGACGTGTTCTGGGAATTTGTGGACTATTACAACCCACATATGTTCCATGACAGTGACACAGCAGTATGTGTAGGGGTTATTTGCCAGCAGGAACACCGCTCCCACCTAATGTGGACATGTTACAGTCCACATCACATCCGCGACCCACCATGGAACCTCATTATCTACTGTTCTGGCACTAACTTCATGTAGAACCACCTCAGGGGATGGTGTCCCCCCCTAGGAGTGCACACAGACATATGTCTGTCACCCAGTTAGATCCAGGGTCTTGTGCATACGGAGCTCCACAGAGACATGGGGTATGTGCTACATCACCTGGAGGCATGCAGTACACATACAAAAGGTTCGACATGCATGTTCCTCCTGCTCAGCCCACAGCCCAGGCACCTTTATGACCATGCAGATGCTGTTGTGACTATCCATGGGAGAGCACCATGTTTCCTTTGTTTCCATATGGGGGCTCAATGGCCTCCACATTCCAAATGAAACTACCCATCCACAGTGTTTATCCACGACATGTGTCATATACCAGCCCTGTATGCTGTCTTGTTTGTCACCCAACCAAACCTACATACCCATATGTGCTTACTTCCCTTCACCAGCATATATATCCCACCTTCTCAAACAATTGCGATGTGTTCCCAACATGGGATGCACACCAAACTCCACACTCCATTTTGAAGCCATGTACTGGTGTGTAGATATGTTGTGTATTGATGTGCGATGTTCTCTCACACATGTCATGGCAGGGACATGTATTGACACACACACACACACACACACACACACACACACACACACATATATATATATATATATATATATATATATATATGTATATATACCTATATGTGTCAGTCTTATGTATATGTGCGTAAGTGTGTGTTTGTATATATATATATATATATATATATATATATATATATATATATATATATATATATATATATATATATGTGTGTGTGTGTGTGTGTGTGTGTGTGTGTACACAGGTATGCATACACAGATAACCTTTATTCATGTACTATAGAATAATGTATGCCAGTACTTACACCACATAAAGTTTGAAATATGTAATCAGTGATGAATGCAAGGCCCACACAAAACAGTAGATGCAAGCAATGTGGATATATACCATACTATGCTGTCCAGGCCAAGGCCCTCAATTAGTACAACAGTAGACACAGGATTTGCCATAAAGATAAGTAACAATCAGCAACTACAGATGTAGTTTAGCAGCCTCCAATTACACTCTGTAGTCAAGCCCTAGGGGGAAATGTAGCACTTGTGGTAATGTCACAGTATCTCGTACATAACATTGCTTAACCTAACATCTCAGTATCACATTGAATGACCCTTGTCTTCACAGTTATATCCCTGAAAAAGTCTCACAGCCTAGGTTAATGGCATTGAACCCCCTATAAAAGGCTGTACAAGGGCAAGGAACACTATTTACCACACACTGACCTCTGGAATGTACAAGGGCACATATGTGTTGTCCAGCTGTTGCCCCCCTATATATGGACTTTACCCAACAGTTGGTTTGGGAGTCCATGACATGACTGGGATGATAGCAGTAATGCTAGCAGTAAATAATGATAGGCCATTACCTAACAACTCCTTTCTGTATCACAGCAGGACAAAGACTGGCATATATGTGGAGGACAGAGGCAGGGACATAGGGCCATATTTGCATTATTGCTGTTACACACCCTGGAAATTGCTGGTGTTATAGGATTTGTTGCAGCATACCCTTATGCAGGAATATGACATTGAAATACAAATGGATGTAGCCATGTATTGATAGCACTCAGCAGACAGAATGCTACTGATATATCTGGGACAATACCTGTGTGGTGCACAGACAAAACCTAATAGCCAATCCTCTTGGTATCATATGGATAGGCCCACAGTCGAGAGTTATGCAGACAGACAACATTACATGCAAAAGGCCATGTACACAGAAACCCTGTAAGACCAGCAAAATACAATGCACACAACAATACTACTCACGCTGTCTGTAGGTCTGGAACCTTACCCAAATGTGTATTTGGCCTGTGTCTGCAGGTTCTGCTGTAAGAGGTATTGCTACCTGCTGTCTGTAACACTGTTGTCCACACACAGGAACTATGTCCTCCATACTGGAAAGCTGAAGGGACAACGCCCACAGAAGTCAGCAATTTATAGTACTGGGTTGCCATGACAGTGGTTATCTGGAGTACTACACAGCAGGCTGCATGCAATTAGCAACTGGTGGACACTGACGTGCAGAGGCCATCACCTAATCATGTGCAATACCTACAAAAGTATGCTGCAATCTATTCAAACCAGCTCAATCACTACTGGAGAGACACAGAAAGAGCGAGAAAAAAAAAAAGAAAAAAAAAAAAACATAAATAAAATTAACAAAGCTCAGGGATTTGTTACAGTGAAAAAAAAAACATAAAAGGTACGTAAAACAGATATGTATTTACTTGCATGTAGTATATGGCATAGAATAATATGATATATAATGTGAAATGATTTATATGTGCTATCAGTAGTTCCTGTAATGCTGTCCTGCTCAACAACTGCTCTGGACAATAGTGTATGTCCCTGTGGGCAGTGGGACATACCTGTCAACTGTGCAGATCAGCAGTGAATGGCAAAGATGTGACCGATGATATCTGTGTTCTGTACATTACTGTGGCCAATGGCTGGTAGAGGTATTAATACTGCCATGATAGACACATGGGTGTGATAGCACACCACCTGCAGGATAGTCATGTTAAAGTGTAACATAGCATGCCCAACTGCCATAGCAGTATAATATGCTTATCTAAAAATCTGTCACCATATATACCCCCCTTATGTTAGTCTGTGTTCACATGTGGCACCTGTCTGTGTTCCAGCAAGGCAGAACAGTTCAGCTGTGAAGTAAAGAGAGTTACAAGAGTGTGGACCAGATGTTTGTATGCACCCCACATACAGATAAATATATGTGTGATATATATTCACAGCTGTGTATGTCTACAGAACCATGGACAGTTATACATATATATAGGTATATAAACAACACATAATGATATCTACACATATATGTACATATATGGATTCACTTTATAACCTCGAAATGCTGAAATATCGAATTTCAGTATCTCGAGACTATAAAACCGAATCCACAAAACACCGACAAACAAAACCATGAAACCACATAACCGAAAACACTGCACACACTACACTAAACATACAACAAAACACCCACATCACAACATAAACAAAAAAACAACACAAATACACAACTCACACACACATAAGCAGGGGGGCAAGCCCCCCCACACCCCCCCTACTTATATATACTAACTCCGAGATCGCACAAACACAACACAAAAGCTCACTCACACACGCACATTCTCCAATCCCTCACACACACTCTAACTCCCACTCAAAACCCTTACAAAACACTCACTTACCTGACATAACACCTACATCCAAACACGGCACCGCGCACCAACAAAACACAAACCCGGACATTACATAGTGCACCTTCATAACCGTGAATTCGACATATTTTCGACATACGTCAAATTCGCGATTATGAACATTTGCTATTTTGAACATTCGACTTTATAGCTTCAAGATACTGAAATTCGACATTTCAGTATTTCGATGTTATAAAGTGAACCCATATATATATATATATATATATATATATATATATATATATATATATATATATATATATTTGTGCTTGTGACACACACACACACACACACACACACACACACACACACACACACACACACACACACACACGCACACTAATCAAGAATAAGCACTGTTTGTTTCCCAGAACATATGTACAATCCATACCTGAACATTATAGGATTAGTGGGAGGTTGGTATAATGGTTATGGTGTTTGCTTTATAGACACAAGGAGCAGCGTTTAATTCATACATGTGGTAATTGGCCAGGCTTAAAATGGCCCACAAGGGTAGAGGAAATTGTCTAGGCTTAAAGTGGCCCACAAGGGCAGTTAGCCTAGTACTAATCTATGAACCTATAAACTGTGTACCCTGAACCCGCCCATCAGGAAACTTGAGTGACCACATTTCTATCAGTTTGCATGGTCCATAGTTTGCAAACTAGAGCAAGCTTTCCTGAGCATTAACAACACCAATGTTTTATGAATCATGTAGGCTGTTATCATGTTCAACCCTGTCTTACTATATCACAATCCCAATGTGAGAAAGCAATACACACATATACACATGCATATTCACAAACAAACACACACAGACAAACATATTTACTGCAGAGTCATTAGGAGAAATGTGTGGGGATGGCACCTTAGATGGAACAGTGGGGCGAATAGCTAGCTGATGAGGCAGATGATGGAATTTTGAGGGAGAGGTATGCTGCTCCTGAGGTCTATAGTCTCTACTGGGGTAACAAAATGTTTTTAGATGGAATATGTTGCATACAACAAACGTGTATGATATATTAGATTACAACTGCAGAACAGTTATCTTGGAATCCTGATGATGTGCAGATCGTACTGCTTACTCAGGAAAAGGAAATGGACTTTGGTATGGCCAAGTGTAGCTTGCAACTAATATAGTTCATGGCATCTGGGAAGGCAACATAACAGGCCTCAGAGCTATGCACTCTGACGGGGTGATGTGATAAGTAGCATACATTAAAAGGGCTAACTGAAGGGTGAGCAGTGAGTGAAGATGAGCTGGGCATAGTAATCAGTGCAAGACTGAATACTGATGTTTAGTCTGCAAAAAACTGTAACAACAAATTGCAGACTGCATGGATACCTTGCAAGGTATATATGGTAGCATAGATGTCATCCTCCTGTTACACACTACACTGGTGAGGCCTTGTTTTCTTCATTTATTCAGTATTTTGGTTACCAGGTAAGTGTACTGGCCCTCAAATACCATTCATTAGGCACCCAATTTCCCAGCAGGTCTTTAGGAGGTGAGAGAAAGTGGGTGTATCTTGAGGAAATTTTCAAGAACACAGGAACCTCTACAAAGACAGTAACTGGTTGTCAGGAGAAAACACTGTACCCTGGAACTGTAGAGTTACAATACTGTGCTCATTATTAAGGGACATAACCCAGACAGGAAAATCAACTGGTTAAGATTATTCAATGTAGGATTACAAGGAATGTGTAATTTGAGAACAGAAATATTAGGAATGATGCAGAGTCCTAGAAATATTTACACTGAAGAAGATATAAACAGATTGCCTGGAGGAAGTGCGGATAAAGGATAGGGGGGCAATGGTGTCCATGACTGTTTTACTGGATATGTTTTATTAACTGTATTTCATTAAACAGCAAATTATTTTAATCAATATACGATAAATGTGAACAAACTGTGTGCAAATTTGCTAGCACACTAACAAAAAAGAATCAATCTGTTTGCCTCCATTCTTTACCTTTGCTGATAACATTCATTTTGGAACAACTAAGGTATGCAGCAAGTGAATAAAGGCATTGTTTATATTAATACATGACCTCTAAATAAAAACACAAACCCAGAATTAATTCAGTTAAAAGTATAGCATAAAAAGTACAGCATTTATGCACAGAAACTCTATTTTAAATATGGTAAACAACCCTTTAAAATATCAGCAGTAAATTGAGTGAGAGGAAACAAATGCTATTTATTTTATTCACTTGAATTGTAAATTCTACAGGAATAGCAGGTACATTGAGTGCTTTCACTAATTCTGTTTTCTTTCCGAGTCTCACTGAGGGAAGAGCAGCGTGTATTCATTTATTTGAGCTAAGTGATCGCTTCCATGTTGTAATAAAAAATTAATACTGGTTAAAGTTGCATACAGGCAACACGCTCATAAAAAATTGATTTTTGCCTGCATGATTTCACTGCAGTTCTCAATGTATAATATATTTCCCATGCGCAGAAACCACATGAGCCTTAACATTTTATTTGGCGTACATTGGGAAAAAGTTGCCTTAACTTAGAACCTTAAAAAGACTAAACCAGACCGAGAGATGAACTTGTTTGCTCAGACTAACAGGAGATGGCATAATTTGAACCAGCAAGTTTTGATTTCAGGTGCACTTCTGCTGTTGCCTGAAATTTAAGTCACCCCACCCCCACCCCTCAGAGACTCAGCTGCTAAGTCTTTATATTCTAAGATTTTACATTTTCTGCATATGCTACAGAGAACTGTGCAGAAAGTTAATGTGTTTAGAAATAGGTTCACACAGTCTACTACGAAACCAGCAGGAGTCTGTGACCAGAGGCAGGCATATAGCTATGACTCTGATGGATAATAGAAATCTCTATCTAAATGAAACACATGCAGACAACATGATAGCTGTAGGCATAGGTACTACAAGTTACAAAAGCTGAATCCGTTCAGACAAGAAGGTAATAAAAACGGCAGTAGAAAATACAGTCATTGCCCTGTGCTGAGAACATTTGTTTTTCTGTTATACTAAACATTCCCATCAAATAGTAATATGACACATTGCAACTTCCTACATATAATCACAGCTGTGAATGTGTGTCATTATTCACAGGTAAGTGCTAGGAATGTTAAACTAGTCACTGTCAGTGTGATTAATATTGACAAAATGCTTGTTCCCTTAGTATGGAAGCCAAGTAGCTGATGCGTCAGCTTGCATTATCAGTCCGCTCACAGAATTTCTTTTCAAATGTCAGCAGACGTTTTTCAGCAAGTGAAGAGTTTCATTTGGTTTCTTCATTATAATTAACATAAAGGTGTGAATAAAGAATTGGGAATCTGTTGTAAATGACTTTTTAAAAGAAATGAGTTAAAACTGCAAGAGTTGGAAAGTGGAGTTTAAGGTAAAGGACAACAGAAGATAATGAAGGACTCGGACCTTGTTTAGAAAGTTGCAATTACCATTACATATTCAAAACAGCCACATTACCAAATGACCCATCAGCATTTTATCAGCTTGTAATTCTGGTGCTAACACAATGGTATTAAAATTCTACATTTTGCAACAGCTCTGACTTGCCCCAAGTCTCTTATAAAGCCCAACACTTCATATACAGTAAACTCTCAGTTAACTAGCACCCATGGGGATTGGTAGATGTTTTAGATAACTGTAGTTTCTGGTTGCTTGAGAATTACTATTAAAAATAGACCTGACTAATACTGTACCATATACCATTTGTTTGGTTTGACTTGTTCGCAGTTTGGGTAGAGAATACATTTATTCCTATCTTCCTTTTAAAACTCTAAAAAAAAAGTTACAAAAACATGCATCTAGAGTGTTTCTGCCCAGGCCTCCGCTGAAAATTGGCTTTGTTCCAAGTCAGACTTTCCCCGTAAATAAATGTTAAATAAATAAATAAATAAAACTCTAAAACCGTAAGGTATGTTTCTGCGTGAGGAAAACAGAAAGTGCAACACATGAAAATGTTACTGTATTTCTTATAGGTTCATAGGTTCATACTAGGCTATCTGCCCTAGGGCATTTATAAGCCTAGCCAGAGTTGTGTGGCTTTCACCACCCCTTAGGTTGAAGAATACTATACCCATTAGTTTGCCGTGCCTCTGTCCAGCAGTGATACAGAGATGATCCCCGGGGGATCTTCTCTGTATCTTTTACTTCAGTATTCTTTTACTGATTGCTTGAGAGTGCTGGCTGCTGGCATTTCAGTTAACTGAGAGTTTGCTCTATGTTTACTCCTTTTACGAAGCTTCCAACCTGCTGGATCTTCCATGGCTGTCTGCAGGTCTCATCAGTGATACTTCTCCATCCCATAATAAGAGCCTACAACTATGTAATAATGCTACTAATAACAGTTTTATTTAAATATGCTGAGCCACTGAAAGCTTTTCTGTTCTTCCCTCTTTTCTATAGTCAGGGCATGGTTCTGCAAGATTTTTTCTTACTATAAACAAATTGTATGCTGTTGTATAGTACAGATATCTTTACTTTGGGTAAAGAGATCTCCTAAGTTTCCAAAGCTGGTCAGACAGGACAGTGGCTATGGAATAAGCAGCATGCTTAGACAAAAGTCTGAATTATATTCCAAGTTAAATTGTATAGGATTCCTCATAGAAAATATATAAAAAAATAATACTGCGGTAAAGATCCACTTGCATTCCATACGTACTCTATAGATTGTTATTTATTGTTGAGTCAATATCTAGAAATACACAGTATTTTTTAATATATTCTCTTAGACTACATCTTGCTAATTAGGGTTTGCCCTTCATGAAGACATACCCAGGGTTCATAAATGTCACGTCCATGATTGCAACTGAGCAATGCTAATCACATACTCATGCGACCAGGCTGGGGTGCACAGTATGTAGCCCTCATCAATGCTGCAGCACAGACCTATAACTAGATCATGGCAAACCACATCATTGACACATTAAAGTGCAAGAGAGAAATGTGCAATGGAAGGGAAAGTACCATTGATGGCTGAGTGTGGAAAAGAGGTTATGCCACAGTAATACAATCTACAAAAATGGGAAGCATGAAGTGCTAAGGGAGGTGTGGAACAAATCAATTGTTGGAAAAGCATAGAGGCAAATGTGATATGACACTGCATGTGAAATCTACACAGGAGAGGAGGGATACAATAAAGTAATGTGAAATATCAACCTGCATCATTACTGACAACATCAAAATGTTACCTGTGGACCTGTACTATACAGTTGAATGTCATTAAATACACAATATATGCTACCCTGATGTGAGTCATTGCATCTGTCCACATGTCATTATCTTCCCAATTTACTTGCAAGGGAGCCAGGGCAGCAGTCAGGAGTAAACAAGGGGTCATAGAAAAAACATATCATCATGGAAATGCAGCTAATGTGCAGCTAGATAGCAGAAAAAGGTAAGGTTCAGGGGAATTGAACCTATGACTTTCCCACTGAATGTGGTAATAGTAGTGCATAAGCAAATGAAGTCACTGCAGCACTTAGAGGAAGATGGAGTTATAAAGCACGCATCATTGAAATGTAACACATTTGCAATGGCAAACCAAATATTTGTAAAACAATCTACAGCTTCCAGGGTAATATGAAACCCCCAACCGATGCATGAACATATTAAGAATAACTGTATTAGTACAAGGTAATTAAATAAGAGCAGTAGCTGAATTTTATTTCAGATTGGTATGCATAACAAGGTTTAATTGATTAGGTGTGACCTAATGGAGCATGCCAAGGAGTTTTCATCATTTTTGCCATAGGATGTAGAGTGCCATTTGTCTATAGTTGTATATGACCATCACTGTTGCTCCATGCCAACTGTCTATTAATGTATGAGCACATAAAATGATTTAGAATTGTATGCCAATTCTCAGCATTGTGGTGTGCCTTTTTTACCATACCATAAGGTGGAATTTGCATTATATAAAAGACAGAGATGAGAAGGAAAGCAAGCAGAAGATACAAGAAAAGGTGGGAAATTATGGAATGAGCAAGATGGGGGTGGAAGAGGAGTGTCTATCTCCCAAATTTCTAGCTCGAAAGTGACAGTAGAATGTTGAAATAAATGAAAATATAAAGTGCCAAACTCCCCCGTCTCATTTACACATTAATGGCAAGATGCCTACTGTATAGGTAATGTATACATCACTCCCAAACCACTACAGACAGGTACTATATTTAGCCTTATTTCATATACGCATTACAAGTAATTAGTATGTGACATGGATTGTGCTGAAAATGGCTATAGGTAGTCCACCATGGATTTGAACCCTTGCCTGCTTAACTGATACTGTTTAGATCAGTGTAAAGAGTGGGTTAGGAGCATACAACATCGAAACTCAACATTGCCTGACAACTCCACACTTACATTTAATTAGACAATGCCAAATCCAACGACAGAAAGTATAGACTGTGGATAGATCTGTTTCATTTTAGGATAAAGGAATACATGGTTCACAAGAGAAAATGATTACACCTGCATGAATTTGAAACCATCACTCTTTTACTCATATTCCACACAACAGGGCATTAGCCAGGTATGCTATAGACTCATACACAGGTAAGGTGTTGGTACAATACTTATCAGGGTTATTGGAACATAGGATAGCAATACAACAGAAATATATCTGAACATAGTTGAACCTATCAGAACAACAGCACCAAAGTTGAGGAAGTAGAAAAAACAACAAGGCAGGATTCACCAGACACGGTTTATTCTGAAAAAATACAAAGCACTCTGACGTCTCGGCCTTCGCCTTCCAGGAGTATAACACAAGTAAAACCACCAAGTCTTATATACAAGTTGAACCAATTATACAAGTAATTAAACAATCAACATATTAAGAATCAATTAATTAGACAGCATTTTCCAGTTAAAATCTTCATTAAGTCCATTTGGATATAGAGTTTTAAACTTTAAAATATAAACAGTTTCCTTATATAATAGTGACTGTTTAATTCTTAACAAATCTCCATCATTATTAGATACTTGCTCCAAAATTGAAGCTTTAAGCAGCCTTTCATCACTATTATGTTCTTCAAAAAAATGTCGGGCAACAGGGCTCTCATTCTTAACATTAATTATGTCCCTGATATGCTCTAATAGTCTTATTTTAAAGGGCCTTTTTGTTTCTCCAATGTAAAATTTCTGACAGGGACATGATAATGCATAAATTACCCCTTCTGTTTTACAACTAAAACAACCATGAACTTTAAAAGGGATACCATTTATATAATCAAAACTGCAAGTAACAAAGCTACATGCCTTGCATTTTCCACACTGATAAGTTCCTTTTAATCTAACTTGTGCCACCATGATGTCTGTAGGGGCACTAAATCTACTTCGTACCAAAAGATCTTTAATACTTCTGCCCTTTCTGTATGAAAATTTTAGATTTACATTTAGCCATGGTTTAACCTCATCAAGAGAGCTAAAATATTTCCAGAACAATGAAACATTTTTAACAAATTCAGTGGTATAGCAGCCATAAGTAGTGACAAAATATATAGCTTCACCAGATGTTTGTTTTTTCCCTTTTTTTCATTAATACAAACTTCAGATCTTCTTTTCTGTATCATATTTTCTTTGTTATAATTATTAATATAGTCCCATAATTTATTGAGACATTCCTCCAAACAGGATGTGCTATATCCTCTCACTAAAAATGAATTATAAACTGAATCTAATTCATTCTTAAATATTATTTC